>NC_073691.1:169930616-170005616 GCF_029784155.1 Uranotaenia lowii
CGAATAAACTTATAAGATTTTGTATTTTCTTCAAAGAAAACAATTATTATCAAGCATGTCAAATTTTGAATAAAAGTTTACTCTTGATAAACTTCAACTTTTTCTATACGTAGGATTTATACAGAAAAAGTTATTTCCACTGCATAAGGTTTTCCCGGTTTTGATGTCAAATTGCCGGTTATTTCCCGGTTTTCCCGGTGCCATTTTCAATTCCCGGGTTTTTCCCGGTTTTCTCGGTTCGCTGGCCACCCTGCAGAAATGAAGTCAGGCCTATTAATAAGTCAGCTAGACGAACCAGACAAAATAATTTGACTTTTTTATCACTTCCTCTATTCATATTTTCGGATTGAGCTTGAAAAATCCTCTCAAGCTCCCCTCACTTCATGGAATCAATCATCTTAACTTTTATTCATATTTAAGCTCACTATTGGATCCTCTAAGACTTCGTTAACAATTTATCATGTGAATTCTGGTCGAATTTGCAGTTGTTTTTGGGTCTCCCACTGGAACTTTTCTGATTTTTTCTCAATTTTGCCCAAAAAAAATTGTCAGTGATCTTCAGTATTGGACGCTATCTCAAAAACCATATGACAGATTGTCACCAAATGTTTACGCACATATTACATTACTAGATAGCTTCACTGGAAATTTCATCAATTTTTATCCATGCATTTAAAAGTTATTCACAAAAAAGGGTTGCATTTTTTCGAATATACTTCCTAATCCATAATCATCATTTATAAAATAAATCTTTATCAATCTGAAGTATGCACTAAAGAAAGCCGATAATATTTGATTGCAGAAATATTCAATGTTATCAAATAATTTCACGGAGAACGTATTTAATATTTGTTTAATAAGTTTATTAATTCTGTTATGATATTCAGTGTCCAGTTAGCGTACGTAGTTTGTAATCCATCCAAACGTAAAATAATCAAACCAATCGAAACCAAAGCCAACAAACGCATTCCGTCCCATGATGCAGTAAATTAAAAATATGATTGAGTCGTCGCTCATATTTGCGTAAAATGTTGGTTCGGAAAGACCAGAGCAAAAACAAAACCCAAATCCACCAGCCGCCATCAATCGTCCCGGGACAAATCCGGGGACCTTTAATGACGTCCAGGACACTCGAGGGCATGTAGACCGGGACCGGTCAGGAGACGGATGAAAAAAAAACGGTTCACCAGGCACATGACTGGAGCTGCGGCTCATAAATATCAACCTCACCGTAGCCACAACGTCCCATTCCTGCCCCAGAATACACCTGGCATGGCACCGAGGTTACCCATATGTGAAGGTTACGGGACCGGAAAAATTCGCAAAATGAGCTACTCAACTTTGTTTACCCACCAAAAATCTGCCCCGGAATTGGTAGGTTGTTTCAATTTTTTTCGAAAACTTTTTGTGGGAAAAGTTAAAGAGTCTATTTTCAATATTGTGCAGAAAACACTGCTATACAGTGTTTAATGAAGAATAATAAAAATTGTCGTTTTGTTATGTGGAAATGTGGAATTTAAATAATTAAAATTTATCATGGCGACCGTCAGAATTCGGTTGACCAAATTTTAGCGAAGAGAAACATGAAATAATTCAACGATCTAGCATCTAACATACTATCAGCCTCTGAAGCTTCTGGGTTGGGAAAGGATCCGGCACGGTGAGTGCTTCCTTTTCTTCAAAAACAGAGATTGATTCAACTGATGTATTTATTTTAAATAGGCTAAATCATTTAGATCACTCTCATATACTTATGTACTTGTGTTCCAAACTAGCTTCAGAAATCAGGATTTCTTGTTCCATGAACCAGTCCAACAGGTCATCATCTCATAATATTACCCCTTGCTCGTCATGGCTAGTCAAATCTTCCAAAAGTGAAACATTGAACTCGTGCCAAAAAGAGCACCAGAACAACGTCCAACAGGAAACTAACCACCTTCGATTCGACTCCCGATACCTTCCCATTCCCGGACCAGAGTTTGAGTAAATCTTAATTAAAATATGCATATTTTAAAATTGCGAATCCGGCGACAATTAAATTTTCAACGCCAATCCCTTCGCCGGAATTCAAAAGAAGGAAATTGATTCCACCACACATGTGCCTCCCAACGCGTGACCATTCAATCCTCTAGAAATGGTCCTTTCCCAGAGATAGAGGGGCGATTATCCTGGTCTAGTGGAGCTCAGTTTTAAGTCCCGATTACGGTTTGGTCCCGGGGTTTGCTTTGCAGACGTCCATCGCATCCATCAAATGTTCGGGAAATAAAATCCTGCTTTTCTTGACCGTCCGTGGCTGCTTGCATCTGCATGGTTCCGGCAATCAATAGCATTTTCTTACTGCTGCAACGGACTGCGGACTTGAAGGTCAACCGGAGAGAAAAACAACAGAATTTCAAGAATTTTACTGTTTGCTACCGGGCGCACGGAAAGTCTGAGCTTGAAGGAAAATATGCTTTGAAAATGATTGTGTATGGCTATGGGTATACGAATGCCTTTTGTACAAACTGTTCACATTATATCAAGTGCAAGATTGAAATAAGAGACAAACTACTAATTCGAAGGTTTACAGCTTACCAGAATTTGTCACTGACGTCGGAAATAACGTTTTTCTGAACGAACGGTCATGAGATCGAATTTCGGTCAACAAACTCCAAAAACTAAGTTTCAATGAGATCTTATAATAAAATGTGTTTATAAAAGTACTAAGATTTTTTTCCGCATTACATCCCTCGATACGGAAAAGTCAAAAATTTCAAAAAAGAGATAAACGCCATAACAAAACCAACGAGTCCTGTTTTAGGAGCTGAAAGTCCGTTACCTCAATCCTTGAGATTTCAGATGGAAGTGCTTTTAATAGTGCGGGGCAGTCGGTACTTGATTATAGCAGACCAGTAAAGACAGAGGCCATGCTAGCAAGCTGAAGCATGTAGAAGAGGCAGTAGCGATTTCCGTAGCTGGTGAAATGTTGGAACGTCAATACGAAAAGATTTCGATAATAGGTGACACCCAAAAGCCAGAACGTTCTCAAGAACTGGACAAACCAAGCTACAGTAGAGACTTCTTCATGCGAAGTATCTGGAATACACCCTTGAATACACAAGTGTGAAGTAAGAAATCTAGTGGAAAATAAATTCGCCGCGAGGACAGTGTTGCATTTCAGTTTAAACCTACATTATGAGTCCTTAAAAATAATACGATACAAGCGATTGACAATAATAACGCAAAAAACCATTCCCCATACTGATTGAAATTAGCGTGTTGCTAATATGAAACCAATATAGGTTAAAATGCGCCAACGTGCAATTTTGAGTTTAAAGCACCCAATACTGAGGAAACTAAACGGAGCGTGTATTGAAGCTTTCAAACCTTCCACGCTGGAAAGAAACGCCATTTTGTTTCAAGTGTTGACGTGAACGGTCGCGGAAAAAGTATCGTGCCGTGAAATTGGCCACAAGAGCCACAGAAAATATGCGGTGTTTAACGGTCGCGTTCCGGAGCTGAGGTTCAAGGTCCACCAACATTGTCAACGGCAGCAGGTATGTAGACCGTACGTAGGAAAGCATGAAATGCCTAACGCAATTTCCGAACCCAGCAGGAAATCGACAAGCGTGGTCCAGGTATGACGCTCGGCAAAATACTCCACACCCCGGTACCGGGAAAGGTAAGAGAAGGAAACTCGGGTGAACTCAAGGAGCTCAATATCTTCTTTCTGCTAGAGTAACTATGGATAAATACTGTACACGACCCGACCAGCCGACCACGCAGTCTTCCATCAGCGCGGCAATTCGGCAGAAAAAAGAACGGTAAACAAGCCCAGTTCCGCAGAGGAAGGAGAGAGCTCCCGAGATGGCCGCACAAATGGGAAACAAATAGAAGCAGCCCCCTGGAAGTTCCCAGGAGGCGCCCCAGGCGAAGGCGGCTAACTATCTAAGGCAGAGGCACCAAAAGTGCCATCCAATTGGCGCTCAGGCGTAGAGCGGCTGAAGAGTGACGCAGAGGTAGCTGTGGTGTTCAGGAAGCAGCAGTCTCAGGCGGCGCTCCAAGCGAGGCGAGGGCACCAGTAGTACCACCAAATCAGCACCCCAAGCTTAGAGCGGCTGACAAACAAGGCGGAGGCACCAGTAATGCTACCAAATCGGAGCCCCAGGCCCAGGGCGGCGGATAAGCAAGCCGAAGGCTCCAGCAAGGTCACCAAAGCGGCGCTCCAGAAGAAGGAAGGCCGACCGTCGAGGCGTAGGCTCCAGTAGGGTCACCAAATTGACGCTCCTGGCGTAGGGCGGCTGCAAGCCGAAGCAACAGTTCTATTCTATCGGCGTTTCGAACGAAGGACGACCGAAATCAAGCCAGAAGCACCAAAAATCCTGCACAGCCAGGGTTGCAAACGCGGGGCTGGCAAAGCCCGAGAAAGAGAAATTCCTTCCAGCGAGCGCCAAGCATGCAGAGCGAGGAAGTTTGAGAGTGTTAAAAATCTTTTATAGTAATCCAAAAAACTTTCAATGCAAGCCTAGTATCAATAAAATTTGCTCTTTTTATTCATGCGGCTTTGATCCACCCTCTCAATAACAGTTATTTCTCGACCTGTCAGGGAAAAAGACCCAGTACTACTCGCAGATTTCGATGTAGATGTTTATACTGCCGACATTCCCAGAAGTCTGGAAAGGGAGCCCGTCACAGAGAGAAAAGCTAACGGAGGAGGTCGAAGCTTCCTTACCCATACGCGCTGTCTGGAGCACTCCTTCAAAACGATCGACTTCAGGGTTGAAGTAACTGCAGATGGCAGAAATCAGTTGTACGGAATCGAAAAGTTCTGGGGTTTCCATGGCGTTGTGCCCCAGTGCTAGAGAGCAAGTTACACAGTACACACAGTACTAAAGTGTAACTTTCCACAGTAGAATGAAATCTGGATACTTGAAGAGATATTTTCGACACAAAAAATTCGATATATATATCTAATACATGAGACCCGGCTAAGATATCTGAGAGCTCAAAACCAGAATTTCGATAAGACTTGGTATCCGAACTTAGAATAAAACCAATGTGTCAAATCGATACATGTTTTCTGCCAGAAGATATTCTTCGGCAAAGTAGCAAAATATGCAATCCTTGACTAGATCTTCAATGTAGGGGAAAAGTTCATATAACGCCCCATGTGGCTAATACGCGCCACCTTTGTTTTGAAGAATCTGAAACATTTGAAGCCTGCAAAATATTACCAATTTGTTCTAAATGCTGTGATTGGTTATGGCAAGTATGAATTTTTCCTTAAAATGCCCCTGTGTCGTTATAATTTCACAATTTAGATTTTTCGTCATTTTGATCTTAATTTTAAAACACTTTCAATGTCACCAAGCAGAGAAAAACGAATAAGACAATATTTTCTGACACATCGATAGAGGAGAATCTAAACTATGATTTTATGCTAAAAAATCATACTGAACTCGCAAAGGTATGCTTTTTATGGGTATGTTCTATCACGGCCTATGCGCTCGTTATAACGCGCCAATCGTAGTAGGCTGAAAATAGCATTAATTTTTTCAAAAAGGCCAATTTTCATTGAAAATGAACAAAAAGTCTAAAACCATATTTTGAGCGTTAATTCAGCCCAAAAAATCTACTTTTCATTTTTTTCAAAAATTTGATTAGTCCATTTTGATTTTCTTTTCAGTCAAAGTGTCTGTAAGTATTGGTGTGTTCTTGGCCTTCGGCTGCTTTCGGGTGTGTTCGGCTGCTAGGCGCATATTGAATACACAGCGGCGCGTATTTGCAACACAGTTTTGTTCTGTGGCTTTGAATATGGTTTTTAAAAATCAAGTTTTTGAAGCAACTATAGCAATTTGAGTAATAAAATATCATAGGCATTTGTAGAAAACACTTTTCTTCAACGATTGCACCCATTTTCAACACAATTTGTACGTGGAATACATAGAAAATCAGCGATTCGCTTAGGTGGCGCATAATAGGGCATGTTCCCCTAAGCCAGAATATTTGTCCATGGATGCAACAGTCGTTAAACTCTTTATCGTAGGAGGTGGTAGTTGTTCTAGTGCCCACTGAATTTTGGAGGATGCCGGTGCAACGACCCTGAATCAGTTAGCTGTCGAGGATGTGCCAGAGACTTACACCACTGATGAACTGATGTAACACCCTAAGCAAATACAAGAATATTTTATCGCCCAAAGCTCTGGGCAACATCTAGCTCACCACTCCCGAACCATACCCAAGTAACACAGATCAAGCCAATTGGCTTTTTTGAGTTTTAATATTGTTTTATGAAGACTTTTCGATGGCATCCCATTTTTAAAACGGTTTTATTGTAACATAGGAAATGCTTCATTTATCGTGTGTTTTAAAAGAGCCCTGAAAGTTTTGCTAAAACTTGAATAAAACACTATCTTAAGAGTGTTGTAAAAAAGTTGCAAAAGTATTGCTAAAGATTCAATAAAACACATACTTTCCTGTTTTTATTAGAGCTTTGGTAAGGGTTTTAATAATGCTCTCAATGCGCTTTTAAAACTAGCGTTCAAGCCAAGTTGAAAAACTGTTTTATTGGAACATTGGATGTAGGCATGATAAAACTAAGTGACAGATGATTTGACAATTGAGAAGAACGTATACACGCTTAAACTTTTTTACCTTTTTTTTTAGATAGCATAACCTGTTTTGAAAGGATTATCACTCAAAATTGAGAAAAACGTGCTATCAAAATGATATAAATTAACACAACTAAATTCATCTTAAAAATAAAAACTACTTTGTTGTATCCGCATTCAAATTTCAAAACAACCGCAAATCAGTCCACATCATTATTCGCTCAATTCTCAGGGTTCGAATTAAAGCCCACTGTTAATAAACGGTTTTTGTGATTCGATAAGAATAAATGTAATAATGTGTAAATGAAAATTCATTTACAAGTACGCCTATTAAACTACTTGTTTTATTTATCCATCTCTGTCTCTCAATGCGAAGTTGATCTTTATTTACGTCATCCAATCCAGAACTAACAAAATTATTTTCAGATAAACCGTCCTTGAAAATTTCTGGAAGACTGCAGAAACCGGCTTCAACTCAGCAAAGACGGAGAAATTGAGTTTCATCACAATCGAAAATGCTCATTCCAAATCAGCCTCAACAAGTTTCAGATGATGTATTCAGAATGAAGACCACTAGCATTGGCCGATCATTGAAAATAACGATTTATTTAAAGCGTAAGGCAGTTCTGGTAATAGTAAGCAAAACATCCGAAGGACGTTTTAAAGAATCGTTTTATCGCTTCCAATTGTTTTCCCATACAACTGTTTTAACAGTTTTTAACTGTTTTACATAATCTAACTACAAATTCAAAATTCAATTATTTCGGAATTCACGATTCAGGCAATGTTTTTACAATTTCAATAATCGTTTGCTAAACGTTTTATTACGCTTCAAAAATCATTTGGTTATAATCCTCATTTATGAGGGTTATTATTTAGCTTTGAGGCCAGGGTTTTGATGATAGAAAATGTTCTATTCCAAAATAGTATGAGATTATTTGATAGCAATACCTATTTGTTATTTAAAGATAATTGACCATCCTCATAGTCAAAAGGAAACAAAACAAAAAGTTGCATGAATGCCTTTTGCCAAGCAACAAATCGAAATGTTTTCATTTATTGCGAAAAACTTCTCTTTCTCAAAAATGGATAAATCCATCATGAGCGTGTATTCCATTTAGAGAAACGTCAAACGAAGCTGTGATTTAAGGTCTCTTAAAACCATTTAAAAACTGTTTATTGAAATTGTTTTATTACCACATTTTTCTAACCGTCATAAAACCATCTTAACACTGTTTTACAACTGCCTTAAGATTTTCAATATTAATTTACTGAACGCCATGTTGATTGTGAAATTGAATCGAAATTACTGACGCCATGTTACTGTAAATAATACTTTAATACTAAAAACTAGACATTTTCATCAATTTGACAATGTTGACGGTACTATTTGTTGTATAGGTGATGAATTTCAATGTAAAACAAAAATTGCATCATTTCAGCCAATTTAGATTTTCCATTAATTATAATTTTTTTATTTAAAAAATGCTTAAAATATGGTCAACCTTGATTTTCTTTGAGGCGCGCTTAAGTTTTGATGCTATTTCGTATATACTTCACCAGAAATCTGAGGTTGCAGGAAGTTTCTTGCTTAGATATATTGAAAATGAGAATGAGAATATTTTTAATATATTTTAAATGGAATCTTTACCTATCATCAAATGCTTGGGAGGGTAAGTGATAAAACGAGAAAAAACGGAACAGAAAGCTCCCACAGTAAAATTTCTATTAGATTCCACAGCTGCCACAGTAAAATTCCTATCAGATTTCACAGATCCCACAGTAAAATTCCTATCAGAT
The DNA here is from genome assembly GCF_029784155.1 of Uranotaenia lowii. Taxonomy (NCBI): domain Eukaryota; kingdom Metazoa; phylum Arthropoda; class Insecta; order Diptera; family Culicidae; genus Uranotaenia; species Uranotaenia lowii. Next base: position 169,939,007 of record NC_073691.1, read on the forward strand.
TCCACGACGTAGTTTTAAAAGAGCTGTGGATAGTCTGAAGAGGGCTCTGAAAGGTTTCTTAAAGCTATGTCTATAAGGTCGAATAAAACTATTCTGTTGGATGTTTTATTATAGCGTATAGAATTAGCTTTAAAAACGTTAACAAAATGGTCCCTTTTGGCCATATGTTAACTTTAAAGTAGTTGTGCTAATAGCGTAGAATGCGCTTTGGCTTATAAAGTAGCTTTAGGAAATAGTCTTAAGCGAACTGTTAAGGTTGGAATAAAACTTAAATTGTTACTTGGGATAGGCTCCTTTGTGAGCATTTTACAATCCATTAGCGCCATCGCTACCAACGGTATGATCACTAACTATTGAAATGATGGTTGATGTAAAGAGAACCCAGTGTTATACCATTTCATCAGTGCTTAAATACACAATTAGCTGGGACGAATATCAAAAAAATCATCAGATTTGCATCAAATATAAATATTTCAAATTTGACTTCGATCAAATTAGGATCTCCCCTGCCGCAAACTTGTGATGTGTGCTGTCTACCAGAGCACGCTTTGGTTTGAGCTCATCCACCCAGTCCACAGCAAATCCCATATTTGTTCATAGCTGAGCCATCAGTTATAACATTTGGTCCTTCGAACCGGATCGCGTTTATCACTGTCGCCGTGACACATACGTGTGCTTACGCACATAATCTTACCATAAGCTGATCTGAATTTTTAAAGGTCTCTATGAGTCATGGGATCGGTCTAACGAAACAGACAACTTCAAACTATACCATTAGGAAGACTCACTCGACGGGAATGATTTGGAAAAACTGCAGCATATCTTCAAGTCTGTAAGACCCTTGAACATCGATTTGGCAACCAGCGCGTAATTAATCATGGTATAAGACATCTTCGGTTCTTAAGATAAAATCAGAAGTTCTTTGCAACCTGGTTGAGTAGGTGGTATGAATAAGAAAAAAAAAACTATTTTTCGGTAGCTTTACTCTTGCCCCGGAATTAAAAACAACTTTAAATGCCAGTCGCAGAAGTTAACTCACGAAAAGCGAACGCAATAACTAGTGTAAAGTATTTGACGGGTTTCCAGCTAACACAAATTCGTATTAGAAAGGATTATTTATAGGGTGTCCCATTATGTCGAAACACGATTTTGATACAACCCTGCTCATTCCAGAAGACGTTTCAACAGCTGATTTTTGCTGTGGGTTTATTTTCAACAGTTCAACTTAAAACTCTGGGCATCGCACTATGGGGCAGTTCCATACACAATGAGGCGGCAAAAAGTATGATCAGTTTTGGACTATTTTTTCATTTTTGAAATTTTTTTACGAAAATTACTATTTTAACTAACTTAAAATTAATTCATACAAAAATTTTGTACAAACCACTTTTAAAGTCGGATGTTTGATGTTATTTTTGACCCTACTTTTTGTATCTTTTGAAAACCGAGTTTTGGATTTATTGATCATTAAATGATAAATATCATCAAGACATTTCATGAAACTCAAGAGAAAAATGTGTGAATTGATTGATCAATCATGAATCACATTTTTTTCGACAAACCAACATCAACTTTTGTTGAATTTATACTCATTAATGGGTAAAAATTACCCATTTGCATGATATGCTCAGCTTTATTTGACTATAACTCAAAAAACGGTGCTTTAAGGTGCCTGGTATCTCTTTCATTGTATTTTAAGGACTTTAAACTAGATCTTGAATGTAAAAATAGTATGGGGAAATGCGGGGATTTTTTTTGGCAAGGCTTTAAAGTTTTTGACTTTTTAAAAAAATAATTATTTACTCAATTTTATCATAGATCAGTTAAGTGTGTAAAAACTTTGAATGGTTCAAATGATAGATTTTAATATAAGCTTTCATATGGTGTACTTTAAATTTAAGAAAAATAATGTTTTCCATAGAAATACCTATATGTAATTAATTTTTATTTCTTCTTCATATAAATTTTTCAATTTTTCAAAGTCTGATGTCTGTGGCGCGTTCAGTATTCAAGATAATGAGTTGAAAAACTGGGAATATCTTAGTCAAATATTAAGTTATTAGCTAGTAAAAATAAAAAAGCGATCCGATAAAGTTCAGTTTTTGACTTTTTGCCGCTTCAAACCCTATAGTGCATCGGGAGCTTCAGTTTTCATAATTTTTGAGAAAATCAGAACCATTTCCCCGAAAAAGCGCAAAAATATCGTGCACAAATGGTTTACTATCTCTAACATTTAGCTTAGGCAAATAGCAAAAATTGAAGAAGTAAGTATTGAAGCGGTCTAAAATGTGATTCGGAAATGTAGAGAGGAAAGCAGCTTCGTAAACAAAAAAAATTGGGGCTAAAACCGGGTCCGGTGGACAAAACTTTTGACTAGAAAGTCATGCGTGCTTACGCCGGTTAGAAGACCCAGTTCGGGATTTTTTATTTATTTATTCCTTGGACAGGGAAAGCCCGCTGGAGTTAAGCTTTTTTCAAGTCTTTTCTCCAACAGGCACAAAACCCTATCCTATCAAAACGGTTTATCAATGCGTATACAATGGTTTTTTACACAGAACGTAAAAGTATTCCAGTGAGCGAATTATCGCCATTTGAAGGAATGCTTGGGAATATTAGTTCACTATTTCACAATTTTGTAATAATATATTGAAAATATTTGCACTCATGTTAAGTGTAGGTTTGGCAGCACTCTGGTGGTGGTGGAGGGGTGAAAGTAAAATATTATTTTTTCGAAGCGCATGTTGGGATGAGTATCCCTGCTTGTCAGAAGTTTGTGGATGAATACGAGGGTTTGGAATTCCTGAGCATCTCGTATGAGGAGGACTGAATTGACCTTATCTTATAACTGTTCTGACGGGTATAAAAACTGATTCTGATTCTATTCGCCGAAGTTATTTTGAGCACGACTCGGAACTGCCTAAATACAACCTTAAGGGATCTATTTTGCATAGTCTGTAGTTCTCTTAGACGACTTTTGCAAGCTTTGCTATAAAGTGATACAAGGTATTGCAACCTCGAGTGAAACAATCCAAAGTATACGTTTTCAGCCAGTGAGTGGGTATAAACGCAGAAATTTTCGAAATGGCTGCACAGACTGGAGCCAATATTCTATTGAGATGCCCTATGTGGCTGTCCAGCTTAAAGCATCGTCCAAATGTAATCCTAAATATTTGAGCTCGCGTACACGTTCAATTATCGTGTTGCCTTTACTTATCAACGACAGCTGTGGTATGCAGCGACGACCGAAATTGAATAGCATGTACGATGTTTTTGATAAATTCAACAAGAGGAGGTTACAGTTGAAGTATTCCTGGAGGGGTTCCAAATCAGTTCCAATCTATTCCATTATCTGAAGCGGATTAGCATTGCTGTACAAGATTAGGGTATCGTCGGCGAAAAGCCGAACTTTGCCGTGCAGGTTCATCAGCGGGAGATCGTTGATAAAGACCAAGAACATCAGTGGCCTCCGGTTGCTTCCTTGTGGTATTCCTGTCGTTAAGGGCCTTTTGGAGCTTGATACTTCTTTTAAGGACCCAAATTAAACGGAGGGGCTGTCCTCGTATTCCATACCATACCATTCCAGTTTCTGTAGTAGCAACGAATGATCAATCGTATCGAACGCTTTTCTCAAATCCAAGAACGGGCCACCAGCATACTTACGATTGTCAAAATCATCGTACACGTCCTCTAATAGTTCAGTAGTTGCGGTTAAGGAGGTGCATCCCTTTCGTAGCCAAAAAGTGGGATCTCCTCTCAGCACCGTCTATCGTAGGGGTCAGGTTGGGTCTAAAGACGTATTAGAAGCAGAATTATCTGACCAACTGCTGTGTTGATAATCGATGTGAGTTATCATCGACGACGAAGTTTACGGTAAGTTTGATTACAAAACGCTTCCCGGTGGCCAGTATTGCGCTGTTAGGGATGATCAAAAAGTTGAGGAGACGAACGAAGATCACAATTTTTACCGAAAAATTCAGCAAACTGGCAACGTTTTGACAAGCCATATGTGAATGCGGCATTAGACTGAGTCGATTTCGGGTCAATTTTGAATTTCTCAAACCCTGGGGTCTAAAAAGCTTCGTTTTGGTCCAAACAATAAATTTAATTGACATCACTGGTGGAGCCTCGCGATCAGAGTGCCTCCAGTAGGGTGGGTGCATATTGAGGAAAAGTAGGCAAGGAGTACCAAAAGTTTCTCATTGGTGGGGGGTGGAGACGGAGCGTTTTTTGACAGCGAATTGTTCGTCTACCATGCCTACGATTACGATTGCCTGTCACAAGATGGACGATTCCGTGCATTGGTATAAGAACACACCTGAAGCTTTACCCGCCTTGCTCGCGATGTATTGCAAGACTACTTTTCGTGCAATACTACGCGAGGCTCCACCAGTGATGTCAATTGTATTTATTGTTTATCAATGCGAAAAGACATATCCTGTTAAACAGCTAAAAACTTTTTTGTCTAATAAGATACGAAGTTACGGTCTTTGACGAAGTTGTACAGCGGAAAATTTCCTAAACGTTACTTAAAAATTCTGCGAAAAATCATGGATGAGTTTTGGATCAAGACGAAGCTTTTTAGACCCCAGGGTTTAAGAAATTCAAAAATGACCCCAAATCGACTCAGTCTAACGTAACACATCGTATTTGAGGAATCTTGTGAAGCCTGCAGATTCTATCGAAGATTTCGCAAAAGACTGAAAAAAGTGGTCAAAATCATCCCAAATCAGTTTGTGGTTAGGCTTGTAAGTAGTCTTCGATCAATAGCCAAGATTGACTGAATTCTTATTTTGTATTAATTCACTGTAAAAGAAGACTATAGAGAACATAAAAGTGAAATAAAATTTGGAATGGCTCTTAAACTTTGTTTAAACTGTTGATTTAAAGTCGTACTAAGACATAATGGACACAGGAGGTCTATAATGTACGCCCTGATCGGGATTCGATCCCATGCACATTAGCGTAGATGACTGGAAATATAACTGTGTGGACGGATTAAACCAAAACTGAAAATTATTCATACCAAACGAGCCTTGTAATAAAACGGGTTAGTTATTACCCAATGCGAAAACACTAAATGAGTATTTGGAATACACATTATGTGTACAAGCTGTAGTCTCGAAAAGAAGCATTCTTCGATGATTTTGGATTGCTATTTCGAAAAAAATGTATATAAAAAAGTGACGTATGTGACGAATAATTAGTTTTACGAATACTTGTGTAATTGTGGAAAAAAATACCGAACGGACAGCTGAAACTAAAACTTGAGCGAGTCGTGACCGTGAGGACAGCTTAAGCATGTTGTTCACAATTTCAAGCGAGTTGAGCGGACAGTTTGAAATTGGAAGGCGTGTTGAAAAGACATCCTGAACATTTAAACGTGAATTTTAAGCGAGTTGAGAGGGCAGCTTGAAAGTGACAGGCGAGGTAAGAGGACAGCCTGAGCGTTTTTATCACAACTTTATGCGAGTTGAGAGAATGGGCGCCCCCATTGTATATTGCCGCAAATTTCAAGCAAGTTAAGAGGACAGCTTGAATTTGGATGACGAGTTGGGACAACCCCCAGTGTATTTTGACGCAAATTTCAAGCGAGTTGAGAGGACAGCTTGAAACTGAAAGGCGAGTTAAGATGACAGCGTAAGCGTTTTGAATACAATTTCAAGCGAGTTAAGAGGACAGCTTGAATTTGGATGGCGAGTTGGGAGGGCCCCCAGTGTATATTGACGCAAATTTCAAACGAGTTGAGAGGACAGCTTGAAATTGAAAGGCGAGTTGAGATGACAGCGTAAGCATTTTGATTACAATTCCAATCGACAGTCCAAGTTAACAGGACAGCTTGAATTTGGATGGCGAGTTGAGAGGACATCCTGAACATATTAACGCAAATTTAAAGTGAGTAGAGAGGACAGCTTGAAATTGAAAGGCGAGTCTAGAGGACAGCCTAAGCGTTTTGATTGCAATTTCAAGCGAGTTAAGAGGACAGCTTGAATTTGGATGGCGAGTTGGGAGGACTGCCAGTGCGTATTGATGCAACATTCGAGCGCATTTAGTAAACAGCCTGCACTCTATTATGAATCCAAGCGAGTTGAGAAGACAGCTTGAGCTAAGAGTACCACCTGAGAATAGACATGCGAATTTCTAGCAAGTTGAGGAATTTACCTGAACGTTCTGATAAAAACTTAAGCGTGTTAAGCGTAAAGCTTGGAGCGTTGTGTACTGTAGCGTAGAAAAAACAGCAATCGGGAGAGTGGGAATCGAATCAATCTCTCAACAATTTAATTTTTGATGTTCATCAAACTTTTTATAAGCATCAAATGTACACTGAGCATAATACTCTTTAAAAAATTAAAGTGACCATACTTCCAAATAATCGGTAATTTTTCTGGCATATTCGAATGCCAACCACCATGAGTTGGATTTGACAAACATTTATTTAAAAAAAAAAAAATAAAATGTCCTTATTCAAAAATGTCATCCAACAAACCTGCAAAAACAAGTGACGAGTTCCGATTCCACGGTGCTACAGCTTCCCGTAGCCGGCACTGGAGCAAAAGTGGAACCGTGCTAACCTATTTTCTTCGAAACCCGAGCGATCGTAAACTGGAAATTTATGGCTCGGAAATCATCGACGGTCTTCTTCTTCTTTTGTTCCCGGAAACACTTGATTCACTGAGTACACACCGACAGACCGAAAGAAGGAACGGAGAAGAATGCGAAACTGCGGACCCCGAGCTGCATTTCTCGAGTAACGCTACCCACCCACTAGAACAACCGCACGGATAGCGGCCGCCAGAAGTCGGGCTAGGGAGGATGGCGATTCAAGCATCTCCATTTGGTGATCGAATTCCTCCTTAGACTGGCGATAATCGATGACGGTAACCAGATGAGGGACCAGGCATGGTTACATATTTGGATAAAATCTGATGCACGGATGGATGGCAAATTGACGGTATGGAAAGTTGGCTTTAGTTAGAGCAAACAGAATTTTCCTTGCATATTCCTTAGCCTTGAAGTTTGAGCTAAGAGCTTAGAACTTTGTTTGTAACATCTTTATTTGAAACGGCTCATACCTTTAGGCTTTAAGGAGCCAAACTCATTTTGTTGGTTTACAAATGTGTGCTTAAATCTAGTTCATCACTTTTTATTAGAATAGAAAAGATGATAGATATAGGAAAATATGAAAATAAAAAGAATTATAGACGAAGATCAATAGCTTTTAGAAAAAGATATATCTCGAACATGTAGTCCAAATCTATCACGGCCATCACATCTCTCACTGGAACATAGGGTGGTTTTCCTCGGGCCCTAAGGGAGTCTATAAAATTCGTTCTAGCGACAAGATGGACCTCACACGACCAAACAATATGCTCGATGTCATGGTAACCTTGGCCGCAACCACACAAATTGCTGCCAGCAATGTCAAAACGATAGAGTACCGCGTCTAAGGAACAATGATGGGACATGAGACGGGAAAATATACGAATAAAATCCCGACTCAGGTCCAATCTATTGAACCAGGGTTTACGGCTTACCTTTGGGATAATCGAGTGGAGCCACCGACCATCCTCATCCTCGTCCCATTTGCGCTGCCAGTTAACAAGAGAGTTTCTTCGAACCAGATAGTAAAATTCGTTGAAGACGATTTCACGTTGATACGTGTCGCCTTCCATCGCTCCCACCTTTGCCAGAGAGTCTGCCTTCTCATTGCCCACTATCGAGCAATGAGAGGGAACCCAAACAAAGGTGATGGTAAAGCGACGTTTTGATAAAGCACTCAAATTATTTCGTATCTTCTCGAGGAAGTACGGCGAGTGCTTTCCCGATTTTATCGAATGAATTGCTTCAACAGAGCTCAGACTATCCGTAACAATATAGTAGTGTCCAACTGCCCGTGAAGCGACGCTGTCCAAAGCCCAGTGAATAGCTGCTAGCTCCGCTACATATACAGAGCATGGTGACTGGAGACTGTGAGAGGCGCTAGATATTTCGTTGAACACTCCAAATCCTGTTGATTCCTCTGTAAGTGATCCATCGGTAAAGTACATTTTATCAGCATCGACGTGTCTATATTTAGCTTCGAAAATTCTTGGAATCAGAAGTGGACGATGCGGATCCGGGATTCCACGAATTTCCTGCTGCATAGACAAATCAAACTGGACAGAAGAATTATCGTAGTCTGGGATGAAAACACTAGTTGGAGAGTACGAAGAAGGGTTTACCTGCATTGACATGAGGACATGGTATATAGACATAAATCTAGTTTGAAGATTTTGCTCAAGTAACCTTTCAAAATTCACAATCACCAATGGGTTCATGACCTCACACCTGATGAGGAACCGGAGTGATAGTAAATTGAATCGATCTTTCAGAGGGAGTATGCCTGCCAAAACTTCCAGGCTCATGTTATGCGTTGAGGGCATACAGCCCAAGGCGATGCGGAGACAACGGTACTGGATACGCTCGAGTTTGATGAGGTGAGATTTGGCAGCTGACTGAAAACAGAAGCTACCATATTCCATCACTGAAAGAATAGTTGTTCGATACAATTTTAAAAGATCTTCTGGGTGAGCTCCCCACCAGGTGCCAGTGATTGATCGGAGAAAATTTATTCTTTGTTGGCATTTTCCTTTCAGATACTCAATATGGGCCCTCCAGGTACACTTGGAATCAAACCAAACCCCAAGATCCTTAAAACACCTCGATTGAGTGATCGTTCTGCCTAGGAGTTGAAGCTTAGGTTGAGCAGGTCTATGTTTCTTAGAGAAAACAACCATCTCCGTTTTCTGTGGAGAAAACTCAATCCCAAGCCCCAAAGCCCAGGTTGACAATCTGTCTAAAGTATCTTGTAAAGGTCTGTGCAGAAGAGACTCAGTTGATCCTGTGACAGACACTACGCCATCATCTGCAAGTTGTCTTAGGGTGCAGCCTTCAGAGAGACAACTGTCGATGTCACTTACGTAAAAGTTGTACAAAAGTGGACTCAAACATGAACCCTGTGGGAGGCCCATGTAAGAGGTTCTTCTAACTGCAATGTCTCCGTGAGCAAAGTTCAAATGTTTCTCACAAAGCAAGCTGTATAAGATGTTGTTCAATAGAGGAGGCAGACCTCGGGAGTGCAACTTGTCTGACAACACCTCTATTGAGACTGCATCAAAAGCTCCCTTTATGTCAAGAAACACTGAAGCCATTTGCTCACGTTTTGCGTACGCCATTTGTATCTCTGAAGACAGCAAAGCAAGACAATCGTTTGTTCCTTTGCCCCTTCGAAACCCAAATTGAGTATCTGAAAGGAGACCATTTGTTTCTACCCATTTGTCCAAACGAAACAAAATCATTTTCTCCATCAATTTGCGTATACAAGACAACATCGCTATCGGACGGTATGAATTCGGATCGGACGCTGGTTTTCCGGGCTTTTGGATAGCAATGACTCTAACTTGTCTCCACTCTTGAGGAACAATGTTATACTCTAAGAACCGATTAAATAAATTTAACAAGCGAAATTTTGCGACATCCGGAAGGTTTTTCAACAAGTTAAATTTAATATTATCAATTCCTGGAGCTGAATTGTTGCAAGAGAGGAGAGCAAGTGAAAACTCAACCATTGAAAAGCTGGAATCCAGATGGCACCTGTCTTGGGACACATTCCGGATAATTTTTTGGTTCGGTGTGAAATCAGGATAGACTTTCCGTGCAAAGTTGAATATCCATCTATGTGAATATTCCTCACTTTCATTTGTTGATGATCGATTACGCATGCTTCGTGCCACTCTCCACAAGGTACTCAAGGATGTTTCCCGTGACAACCCACCTATAAAAGTCCTCCAATATGCCTTTTTCTTCCCTTTGATCAATTTTTTCAACTGATTTTCAAGGGAAACATATTTTTCGAAAAGGACGAGAGTTCCATGTTTTCTAAAATCTTTGAATGCTTTTGATTTGTCCTTATAAAGCTCAGAACACTGGTTGTCCCACCATGGATTAGGAGGCCTTCGACGTACAGATGAATCTGGGATGGGTTTCGTTTGAGCACAAACTGCGCTTTCATGTATCAAACTAGCTAGAAAGTTATACTCTTCCAAAGGAGAAAGGATATTCATTGAATTGATGGCTGTTGTAATCGTGTCCGCATATTTTTTCCAGTCGATGTGTCTTGTAAAGTCATATGCCATATTTGTTTGGTTTGAAGTGCTGGCCCCATTGGTGATTGTAATTTTGATTGGCAAGTGATCACTACCATTGGGATCAGAGATTACCTTCCACTGGCAATCCAATGATAGTGAATTTGAGCAGAGTGAGAGGTCAATTGCGCTTGGTCTTGCAGGAGGTTTAGGTACCCGTGTTTTTTCACCCGTGTTCAAAATTGTTAAATTAAAACTGTCACAAATGTCATAGATAAGAGTAGAACGACTATCGTCAATTTGTTCTCCCCAGACAGTTCCATGTGAATTGAAATCACCCAGGATCAACCTTGGCTCAGGAAGCACTGAGCACAGGTTCTCTAGGTGACTTCGATCCACTGCAACTCTATGAGGCCAGTACAAACTGACAACGCATAAGTCCTTACCTCTTATAGTTGTATGACATGCAACAGCTTCCTGATAAAGGGAGGTAGATTCTATAAAAGGAGTGGCGCTTATTGATCCCCAAAAGCACCCCTCCGTAAGAATCGTTGCGATCCAGACGGATAATGTTAAAATCGTGGAATGAGATGTTTGATTGAGAAGAAAGCCATGTTTCAGAAAGGGCAAAAATATCGCAACTAGTATCATGCAGAAGACATTTGAACGGATCCAGTTTAGGAAATAAACTACGACAATTCCACTGTATAACAGTGATACCTCCGACCTCTCGGCGTATATTAGCCATCGAGAGAGATAAGCACTGAAAAAAGGGGCCAAGTTTGCATCAATTGCTTCAAAAATGTCTTTAATACAGGTAGCATTGAGGTTACAATGCCCCTGATTGATTCCGATGCATTAAAAAACGTAAAAACTCCATTTAAAATATCAGACAATTTAAAAAGTCCCGATTGAGCAGATGGTTCTGACAAAACTTCATTAAGCCTTTGGGTCTTCGAAGTCTCCGGTACTTCTGGTTTATTCTGGGGTACAAAATTCATGGAGAATCCGGGAGGGACATGTTTTCCTTTTCCAGATATTGACGGTTTTTGTGTGACGTTAGGTTGGGAGCTAAATGTGGGAACCTGTTTTGAACTTTAGGGGTCTTAGGAGCAGGTTTTGCTCGTTTTCGGGAATTACCAACAAAAATTACTGGGTGTTCTTGGTCAGTGGAGTCTGTGTCATCATTGTCCACTGGCAGCACTGAGAAGATGTTTGAGGGGTGAGGTTGGATCGGGGGCGCCGCGCCCTTCAAAATTGCGGCATAAGACCGCTTCGACCGTTCTTTTAAAGAGCGCTTTTGACTATCCCAGCGACTCTTGTATGCCTCGCACGAGGAGATATCATGGGGTGAGCCCCCGCAATAGACACATTTCTGCTCTATTGCTGAGCACGCTCCTGCCCCATGATTCTCCCTGCATTGGGGACAGCGTTGCTTATTGCAACAGTGTGATGCTGTGTGCCCCAACTTAATGCAATTTTTGCAATCCATGGGTCGAGGCACAAAGAGCCGCACAGGCAGCCTTAACATTCCGTCAATCAAGACGTAGTGAGGGAGGGCGGTACCCGCAAAGGTCACACGAAACGAATCTGAAGGCGAGTACACTTTAACTCCATTTATGACGTTGGCAGTTCGGAGTTGACGACAATCCAAGATTTCGACCGAAGTCGAATCAAGGCTCTTGAACTTGCCAACGCCGTTGGATTTCACGTACTCTTCCTTCAGGCTCGTTTCCGTGATTACACCCTCGATCTCTACGTCTCGAGACGGAATGTAAACATGGTACTCCAAATTTATGAACTTGCTGGCAACAATTTCATTGGCAGCTTTATGGTTGGCCACAACAACCCGCAACTTGTTTGGTCGTACCTTGATAATAGTGGTCACGGAGGTCCACCTTGCCAGATCCTTAGTGATCTGAATCACATTCAGTTGTTTACCATTTTTTTTGGGCCGGATAAAAACCACCCATGGGCCAGTGAAATCAGGTCTCTCCGTGTAGGTTCGGAGACGGGTTGCTCTACTCTCAACTGTGGATGTTTCAGAATTAACATCCATCCGAGAATGCTGAACATCTGAAGGACCAGCATCAACCGAATCCTCCAGATGCTCCTCATCTTCGTAGATGACTTTCTCATCATCCACAGTTGAGGGGTTTAACCCCCCGCCTTCGCTCATATTTCTCAACAAGGACTGTCGTCCGTGTTGAAAATATGAGCGAAGCCCTCAATTATCGAAATAAAAATAAAGCGAAAAAATAGAAACAGTAAAAAGGGAAAAGAAAAAAAGAAACTTACAAGAATTCAATCACTTTGTATTGTAAAGAAAAAACACGTGGTCCTCCGTTAATAGAAGATGGCGTCACCAATCGCTGAGTACGGCCACCAAACGCTGAGCAGTCCTATTTATGTGGCCCGGACACGGCAATCAGAATCTCCGAGTCAACGCCCCAACGGTACAAACATCCGGATTCCTAGGGCGAACCGGAAGGCGCCCTCGCTTGATGACTGCGGCTTTTGCCAATCGTTATTGCACAGGAACTTTGGTAATTGATGACCGAAAATAACTCCACGTGTAAAAACTGCACTATATACTGTCGCATACCAACTTAGCGAGAGAAAAAACTCTAATGAGCGGAGATAACAAAAAGACATCCGAACACTTCGAGCGACTGGAACAGAATTTGAGCTTAGAACTTGTTTGGCTTCTTTTCGATTATCACTATTATAAGGTTTGTGAAATTAAAGTCACACGAACAACAATATTTTTAGCGCCTTAGTTTATACTATTGAAAACAGCGGAAGCCAAAAGACAATTTTAACGCCTTTATATAGGCAATGAATGGTTACCACTAGCAGGGGAAATATAAACGGCTAGAATGAAGTGTTCTGCTTTTGATAAGGAAATATTGTATCGACGTTAAATTCGCTGAATTTTACTCCAGAAGATATATGTACAATGTTTTAGTTACTCCACTGCATTAAGCTCTCAATATTTTTTATCCCAAATTCAGGAGCAGCCAACGATTAAAAGCAAATCGAGCTTCAGCTCCTGCCCTAAGTAGAACCCACACACACAAAAAATCTGCAGTCGGAAAAATAATTGACACATGGGGTGCAAAGAAAATGCAATTCCTCACCAGAAAGCGGAGGTAGTAAAAAAAATTTGAGCAAGCTTTAAACATGTAAATTTTTCGGTGAGAAAAATAAACTTTTTTCAAAATTTAAAATAAACAAAAACAATTTCTCAAACAATAACAAACATTTTAACTGAACCCACTTGTTATCGGTTTGACCTAGATCAAGTGAATGTCTCCGGATTCCAGTAACACCAGCAGGGACCGGTCTGGTTGCTATTGACTATACGGAGCAACAGCAGCAGCACAGCCAGAATACGTAACAGGAAACCTGGTCGAGGTGTTTTTCATTTTGAGATTTTCAAGTTGATTAAAGCCGAGTAACCGAGACGACGAGAGAGAGGAAATGCTTTCGTGACAATAGAAAAATCTGTTCAATCCGATCGATAATTCATAGGAAATGTGAAACTCAGAATTCTAAAAATAAAATAATAAACAGCTATCCAAGAATTTAGATAAGAATTCTTGGATGATTCAGAAAAAAAAACCAATCAGATTCAGATTTCAGATTCAGATTTCAGATTCAGATTTCAGACTCAGATTTCAGATTCAGATTTGAGATTCAGATTTCAGATTCAGATTTCAGGTTCAGAAATTTCAATTATTCTTCCTGAATTTCGATGCTTTCGCAATCATCCAGTAATTACGTACTATTTTGTCGAGAAGAAGGATGTTTCAGTTCTGAGTCATACTAATTTTACGAATCATATGCGTTTATTTAGAAACAACACACGGAACGTGTCCGGAAATGCAATAAACGGTGCAGAATTCAAACAGAATTCATAACAATTAGTTTTACTATTGTTTTTCTCATCTCAATGCAGAGGCACACAAATCGAGAGAACAGTTCCATACGTGTCTAGTTGGATCGAAAATCCGTTTCAAAACAAACGAATCTTCCGCATTACTGCGGGCCGACGATTCATAATTAAAAGTTGGGAATTGATTGTGTTGTTTACATTCCACCCTCAATCACGCTGCCGAACAACAATCATCATCAAGCATGTTGATGATAGTGGTGTGAGGGTGTAAATTTCGTGCATGGATCAGACTCACTTTATGTATTATCTAAATTCTATCAAACTGATTCCGCCCTTTCTCTTTTTTAAGCTTCGCTGACAATCTGTCAGGTTATTTAATCGAATGCCATTTAGTTCAATTATTTATTTTTATTTTTATTTTTTTCAGGTCAAATAACACTTGACTCTGATATCGATTGATCTACAATCGGATCTTAATGAGATTTAATCGACTTAACATCGACGTTAACAATGTATACAAATTAGTTTCTTAAAAAATCAGTTCTCTAAAAAAAATAAGTTTCCACGTTTCACAACAGCAAACACATTCATGTTCGTCTTCAACCCATCGGATTCCCTTTCGTCATTCGCATCAAAATCAAGTTCATAAACGACGCCGTCCTCAGAGCGAATATTGCAATCTTGACCTACACAATATGTCGCCTGTTTCGGTAGCTAAAAAAGCGCGGTAAAAGGTGAGTGTTGGCATCAAATTTTTTATGACAGACGCGAAGCAAAACAAACAAGAGAAGCGATTTGTTCTTTTTTTAACCCTCAATAATGTTGTAACGTCGAGATGGTCATTTATCGACAGCACAAAAAAAAGTAAGAGAGTAAAGGAGAGCGAACCAAAAAGAGAGCAAAAAAATATATTGGCAACCCGAGTAGCGAACAGTTCCGAAACGTTTCAAGTCTGAAATTATAAACCTTTTTTTTCGCGTCATCATGAAGTAGGCCTATCCCTACTTTTGGGTTGCGTCCATTGACCAGTCAGGCGTAAACGATTATAATAAATGAAGAAAAACTCACCAGAGGGTGGGTGGGCGACAGACCGTGAAAAATTTTGTTCAGCGAGAAGGAGGGGCGAACGGAGTTCTTTTTTCTTTTGTGTTGATGATCGTTTCAAATTTACAAATTGAAGCGAGAGACGCAATTAAGGAGAAAAGTTCAAGCTGAAAACTAAAAAAAAAATAACTCATGTGGATTTCAGAACAAAAAAACCCAAAAGGTAAAACCTAGTGGAGACAAATTGTCCAAATAAATAAAAACAAAAAAAAAAAACAAACAAACAAAAAACATACAAAAAATTTAAACTGAAAAAGAAGAAAACGCTAAACAAAGAAAAAAAAATCACCAATTAAAAAGAAAATAATCGAAAAATTGACAGGAATCAAACCAAACAAATACCGATAGGAAAAAAAACAGACAAATAGACTGAAATAAAGAAAAAAACCAAAATAAAACACAAAATGGGAAACATACTGAAAAAAAAAAAAAAATTAAATTAATAATGACAAATTATCAACCATTAACGAGAAATGTGATTTTTTCATAAACAAAACAAAAGTCTTAAAAAATAAAAATAAGAAAAATCCCAAAGATGACAAATGAAAAAAATGACAAAAATGACAAAAATGTCAAAAATGACAACAATTACAAAAATGACAAAAATGACAAAAATGACAAAAATGACAAAAATGACAAAAATGACAAAAATGACAAAAATGACAAAAATGACAAAAATGACAAAAATGACAAAAATGACAAAAATGACAAAAATGACAAAAATGACAAAAATGACAAAAATGACAAAAATGACAAAAATGACAAAAATGACAAAAATGACAAAAATGACAAAAATGACAAAAATGACAAAAATGACAAAAATGACAAAAATGACAAAAATGACAAAAATGACAAAAATGACAAAAATGACAAAAATGACAAAAATGACAAAAATGACAAAAATGACAAAAATGACAAAAATGACAAAAATGACAAAAATGACAGAAATGACAAAAATGACAAAAATGACAAAAATGACAAAAATGACAAAAATGACAAAAATGACAAAAATGACAAAAATGACAAAAATGACAAAAACAAAAATGACAAAAATGACAAAAATGACAAAAATGACAAAAATGACAAAAATGACAAAAATGACAAAAATGACAAAAATGACAAAAATGACAAAAATGACAAAAATGACAAAAATGACAAAAATGACAAAAATGACAAAAATGACAAAAATGACAAAAATGACAAAAATGACAAAAATGACAAAAATGACAAAAATGACAAAAATGACAAAAATGACAAAAATGACAAAAATGACAAAAATGACAAAAATGACAAAAATGACAAAAATGACAAAAATGACAAAAATGACAAAAATGACAAAAATGACAAAAATGACAAAAATGACAAAAATGACAAAAATGACAAAAATGACAAAAATGACAAAAATGACAAAAATGACAAAAATGACAAAAATGACAAAAATGACAAAAATGACAAAAATGACAAAAATGACAAAAATGACAAAAATGACAAAAATGACAAAAATGACAAAAATGACAAAAATGACAAAAATGACAAAAATGACAAAAATGACAAAAATGACAAAAATGACAAAAATGACAAAAATGACAAAAATGACAGAAATGACAGAAATGACAGAAATGACAAAAATGACAAAAATGACAAAAATGACAAAAATGACAAAAATGACAAAAATGACAAAAATGACAAAAATGACAAAAATGACAAAAATGACAAAAATGACAAAAATGACAAAAATGACAAAAATGACAAAAATGACAAAAATGACAAAAATGACAAAAATGACAAAAATGACAAAAATGACAAAAATGACAAAAATGACAAAAATGACAAAAATGACAAAAATGACAAAAATGACAAAAATGACAAAAATGACAAAAATGACAAAAATGACAAAAATGACAAAAATGACAAAAATGACAAAAATGACAAATATGACAAATATGACAAATATGACAAATATGACAAAAATGACAAAAATGACAAAAATGACAAAAATGACAAAAGTGACAAAAATGACGAAAATGACAAAAATGACAAAAATGACAAAAATGACAAAAATGACAAAAATGACAAAAATGACAAAAATGACAAAAATGACAAAAATGACAAAAATGACAAAAATGACAAAAATGACAAAAATGACAAAAATGACAAAAATGACAAAAATGACAAAAATGACAAAAATGACAGAAATGACAAAAATGACAAAAATGACAAAAATGACAAAAATGACAAAAATGACAAAAATGACAAAAATGACAAAAATGACAAAAATGACAAAAATGACAAAAACAAAAATGACAAAAATGACAAAAATGACAAAAATGACAAAAATGACAAAAATGACAAAAATGACAAAAATGACAAAAATGACAAAAATGACAAAAATGACAAAAATGACAAAAATGACAAAAATGACAAAAATGACAAAAATGACAAAAATGACAAAAATGACAAAAATGACAAAAATGACAAAAATGACAAAAATGACAAAAATGACAAAAATGACAAAAATGACAAAAATGACAAAAATGACAAAAATGACAAAAATGACAAAAATGACAAAAATGACAAAAATGACAAAAATGACAAAAATGACAAAAATGACAAAAATGACAAAAATGACAAAAATGACAAAAATGACAAAAATGACAAAAATGACAAAAATGACAAAAATGACAAAAATGACAAAAATGACAAAAATGACAAAAATGACAAAAATGACAAAAATGACAAAAATGACAAAAATGACAAAAATGACAAAAATGACAAAAATGACAAAAATGACAAAAATGACAAAAATGACAAAAATGACAAAAATGACAAAAATGACAAAAATGACAAAAATGACAAAAATGACAAAAATGACAAAAATGACAAAAATGACAAAAATGACAAAAATGACAGAAATGACAGAAATGACAGAAATGACAAAAATGACAAAAATGACAAAAATGACAAAAATGACAAAAATGACAAAAATGACAAAAATGACAAAAATGACAAAAATGACAAAAATGACAAAAATGACAAAAATGACAAAAATGACAAAAATGACAAAAATGACAAAAATGACAAAAATGACAAAAATGACAAAAATGACAAAAATGACAAAAATGACAAAAATGACAAAAATGACAAAAATGACAAAAATGACAAAAATGACAAAAATGACAAAAATGACAAAAATGACAAAAATGACAAAAATGACAAAAATGACAAAAATGACAAAAATGACAAAAATGACAAAAATGACAAAAATGACAAAAATGACAAAAATGACAAAAATGACAAAAATGACAAAAATGACAAAAATGACAAATATGACAAATATGACAAATATGACAAATATGACAAAAATGACAAAAATGACAAAAATGACAAAAATGACAAAAGTGACAAAAATGACGAAAATGACAAAAATGACAAAAATGACAAAAATGACAAAAATGACAAAAATGACAAAAATGACAAAAATGACAAAAATGACAAAAATGACAAAAATGACAAAAATGACAAAAATGACAAAAATGACAAAAATGACAAAAATGACAAAAATGACAAAAATGACAAAAATGACAAAAATGACAAATATGACAAAAATGACAAAAATGACAAAAATGACAAAAATGACAAAAATGACAAAAATGACAAAAATGACAAAAATGACAAAAATGACAAAATGACAAAAATGACAAAAATGACAAAAATGACAAAAATGACAAAAATGACAAAAATGACAAAAATGACAAAAATGACAAAAATGACAAAAATGACAAAAATGACAAAAATGACAAAAATGACAAAAATGACAAAAATGACAAAAATGACAAAAATGACAAAAATGACAAAAATGACAAAAATGACAAAAATGACAAAAATGACAAAAATGACAAAAATGACAAAAATGACAAAAATGACAAAAATGACAAAAATGACAAAAATGACAAAGATGACAAAGATGACAAAGATGACAAAGATGACAAAAATGACAAAAATGACATAAATGACAAAAATGACAAAAATGACAAAAATGACAAAAATGACAAAAATGACAAAAATGACAAAAATGACAAAAATGACAAAAATGACAAAAATGACAAAAATGACAAAAATGACAAAAATGACAAAAATGACAAAAATGACAAAAATGACAAAAATGACAAAAATGACAAAAATGACAAAAATGACAAAAATGACAAAAATGACAAAAATGACAAAAATGAAAAAAATGACAAAAATTACAAAAATTACAAAAATGACAAAATGACAAAAATGACCGAAAATCTGAATCTGAAATCTGAATCTGAAATCTGAAATCTGAAATCTGAAATCTGAAATCTGAAATCTGAAATCTGAAATCTGAAATCTGAAATCTGAAATCTGAAATCTGAAATCTGAGATCTGAAATCTGAAATCTGAAATCTGAAATCTGAAATCTGGAATCTGAAATCTGAAATCTGAAATCTGAAATCTGAAATCTGAAATCTGAAATCTGAAATCTGAAATCTGAAATCTGAAATCGGAAATCGGAAATCTGAAATCTGAAATCTGAAATCTGAAATCTGAAATCTGAAATCTGAAATCTGAAATCTGAAATCTGAAATCTGAAATCTGAAATCTGAAATCTGAAATCTGAAATCTGAAATCTGAAATCTGAAATCTGAAATCTGAAATCTGAAATC
Source organism: Uranotaenia lowii (assembly GCF_029784155.1). Classification (NCBI taxonomy): domain Eukaryota; kingdom Metazoa; phylum Arthropoda; class Insecta; order Diptera; family Culicidae; genus Uranotaenia; species Uranotaenia lowii. The sequence goes on from NC_073691.1 coordinate 169,958,818, forward strand.
TGAAATCTGAAATCTGAAATCTGAAATCTGAAATCTGAAATCTGAAATCTGAAATCTGAAATCTGAAATCTGAAATCTGAAATCTGAAATCTGAAATCTGAAATCTGAAATCTGAAATCTGAAATCTGAAATCTGAAATCTGAAATCTGAAATCTGAAATCTGAAATCTGAAATCTGAAATCTGAAATCTGAAATCTGAAATCTGAAATCTGAAATCTGAAATCTGAAATCTGAAATCTGAAATCTGAAATCTGAAATCTGAAATCTGAAATCTGAAATCTGAAATCTGAAATCTGAAATCTGAAATCTGAAATCTGAAATCTGAAATCTGAAATCTGAAATCTGAAATCTGAAATCTGAAATCTGAAATCTGAAATCTGAAATCTGAAATCTGAAATCTGAAATCTGAAATCTGAAATCTGAAATCTGAAATCTGAAATCTGAAATCTGAAATCTGAAATCTGAAATCTGAAATCTGAAATCTGAAATCTGAAATCTGAAATCTGAAATCTGAAATCTGAAATCTGAAATCTGAAATCTGAAATCTGAAATCTGAAATCTGAAATCTGAAATCTGAAATCTGAAATCTGAAATCTGAAATCTGAAATCTGAAATCTGAAATCTGAAATCTGAAATCTGAAATCTGAAATCTGAAATCTGAAATCTGAAATCTGAAATCTGAAATCTGAAATCTGAAATCTGAAATCTGAAATCTGAAATCTGAAATCTGAAAGCTGAATCTGAAATCTGAATCTGAAATCTGAATCTGAAATCTGAATCTGAAATCTGAATCTGAAATCTGAATCTGAAATCTGAATCTGAAATCTGAATCTGAAATCTGAATCTGAAATCTGAATCTGAAATCTGAATCTGAAATCTGAATCTGAAATCTGAATCTGAAATCTGAATCTGAAATCTGAATCTGAAATCTGAATCTGAAATCTGAATCTGAATCTGAAATCTGAATCTGAAATCTGAATCTGAAATCTGAATCTGAAATCTGAATCTGAAATCTGAATCTGAAATCAGAATCTCAAATCTGAATCTGAAATCTGAATCTGAAATCTGAATCTGAAATCTGAATCTGAAATCTGAATCTGAAATCTGAATCTGAAATCTGAATCTGAAATCTGAATCTGAAATCTGAATCTGAAATCTGAATCTGAAATCTGAATCTGAAATCTGAATCTGAAATCTGAATCTGAAATCTGAATCTGAAATCTGAATCTGAAATCTGAATCTGAGATCTGAATCTGAAATCTGAATCTGAAATCTGAATCTGAAATCTGAATCTGAAATCTGAATCTGAAATCTGAAATCTGAATCCGAAATCTGAATCTGAAATCTGAATCTGAAATCTGAATCTGAAATCTGAATCTGAAATCTGAATCTGAAATCTGAATCTGAAATCTGTATCTGAAATCTGAATCTGAAATCTGAATCTGAAATCTGAATCTGAATTCTGAACCTGAAATCTGAATCTGAAATCTGAATCTGAAATCTGAATCTGAAATCTGAATCTGAAATCTGAATCTGAAATCTGAATCTGAAATCTGAATCTGAAATCTGAATCTGAAATCTGAATCTGAAATCTGAATCTGAAATCTGAATCTGAAATCTGAATCTGAAATCTGAATCTGAAATCTGAATCTGAAATCTGAATCAGAAATCTGAATCTGAAATCTGAATCTGAAATCTGAATCTGAAATCTGAATCTGAAATCTGAATCTGAAATCTGAATCTGAAATCTGAATCTGAAATCTGAATCTGAAATCTGAATCTGAAATCTGAATCTGAAATCTGAATCTGAAATCTGAATCTGAAATCTGAATCTGAAATCTGAATCTGAAATCTGAATCTGAAATCTGAATCTGAAATCTGAATCTGAAATCTGAATCTGAAATCTGAATCTGAAATCTGAATCTGAAATCTGAATCTGAAATCTGAATCTGAAATCTGAATCTGAAATCTGAATCTGAAATCTGAATCTGAAATCTGAATCTGAAATCTGAATCTGAAATCTGAATCTGAAATCTGAATCTGAAATCTGAATCTGAAATCTGAATCTGAAATCTGAATCTGAAATCTGAATCTGAAATCTGAATCTGAAATCTGAATTTGAAATCTGAATTTGAAATCTGAATCTGAAATCTGAATCTGAAATCTGAATCTGAAATCTGAATCTGAAATCTGAATCTGAAATCTGAATCTGAAATCTGAATCTGAAATCTGAATCTGAAATCTGAATCTGAAATCTGAAATCTGAATCTGAAATCTGAATCTGAAATCTGAATCTGAAATCTGAATCTGAAATCTGAATCTGAAATCTGAATCTGAAATCTGAATCTGAAATCTGAATCTGAAATCTGAATCTGAAATCTGAATCTGAAATTTGAATCTGAAATCTGAATATCAGTCGAAAATTTTCAGCCGTTATCTGCATGATTTTATTTTTGGTTATTAAGATCATCTTATATAAATATTTTGTTTTAAATTTCTATTTCGATTCTGAATTTTATATCCATTTAAGCGTTTGATTCAAAAATAAAGAGTATTTACAGGATTTTAATAAAGTAATGAAAATTAGAAAACATCAATTTGAACTTTAATCAAACTCACCAGAATGGTTTTTTCATTCAATTCAACCTTAACCGTTCATTTCCGGATTGTTTCGAATTAAGGAGAAAGTTATTCGATAATATCTTATTTCGGAAGACCGAGGTCAACAAAGCAAAAAAGTACCCCTAAAAGAATATTAACTAAATTCTCACGTTCCAAATTTTCATTCACGGGCGCAACTGGATGAGAATCGCATCGTCTTCTGATGCTCTTCAATTTAAAAACGGGGGAAGTTTAGGTTTTGACGAATTACGTTTTGCCTCTGTAAAAAAAAATAATCCAGATGAGTCATTTTCAATTTTTTTTCAGCGGCACAATTTAAAGCTGAAACTTCATTAATGATTCTTAACCAAGCAGAGCACTGCAGAAGATAATCACATTAATCAAGCACCTCTTCAATTCTTTGCGAGGAAAAAAACAGCCAAAGGAATATAATTCGCGGAGGCTTTGCCATTCTTTTGATTTTCTACAATAACCTTCTTTCAATGGATTAAAGTTTCGACTTTAGAATCAACAGTTGAATTGTTGAGAGATGGTTCATTTCATGATTCCCGTTTAAAACAAGATCACTATAATTTGATTCTTTTCCCCTGCTGGAAAGTTTAATTCAAAAGATTTTACTACCGGTCAACATTCTCCGAGCTAATTAGTGTCATTTTTTCCGCCCGGCTGGTTTCGGTCGTTACTTTTGTTTCTTCGAAGCGTTGTTTACTATCCTCGAATATGTGATTTTTGCGGGGTTAAAAAGACAACAAACGCTGGCAAGTTAGCAATCAGTTGCAATTGCAACGATGTTGAACAGGTTCTTTTTTGCTGCCGACATGTCAACAAAACGACCTGCTTGGTGGATCGACTTGTTTATTTTAAATTAGCGTACCATAATAATGAAGAGTGACATTCTGTCCGTTTGGACTCAGCAACATACTGTGCGTGTGTGAGTGCGCGGTTGAGCCAACAAAAAGACGACGAGTCAATGGCTGCATTATTGTCTTGAGATGGCGCACCTATGAATGCATCCCGAAGACACAAAGCCGGCCGCACACACACACATAAATTTCCCGGAGAAGGTACGTCACGGATCAAGGAGAGTGTGAAATTTTGCACCAAACCCGTCATCACCGGCACCTGCCCCCATCTTTGCCTTTTTGCGCGAAGTGCCGTTTGATGGATCAATGGATGCTGGTGCTGACTGACAACTGGCAGCATCGTTGGAATCTCGAAGAACCAGAAAATCCAAACCAGCGTGTGGTTGTTAATCCGTTGGGCAAATATTTTAAGTGCTTAATGAGCTTTGAACAAACAGGAGCCCGTAGAACGTCGCCATTCTGGGAGGATTAAGAGGAGTTGCGCTGATAGGATTCATCTCGACGATTGAGATGTTGGCTAGACGAGGTCAACTCACGACAAATAACAGGACCGCTGTCATCGGTTTCGAGGGTATTTGGTCAACACTTGTGAGACATGGTCAGACTTTTTTTTGGATGAGAGTTTGCATATTTATATGACTAAAGACGACACAATGCAGATCATGATCGAAAAGTCGTCTTTGAGGTCATTAGGCGGTCATAAGGTTGTTTAAAAAGTCATTGAACTGTCGTGGAGGTCATTGGAGGAGTATCAAAACTGTCAGAGATGGGATGGTCGTCAGAGCCCATTAGGCTTTCAGAAGTCGTAAGACCGTCAAAGGTCGCAAGGCCGTCAAAGGTCGCAAGGCCATCAGAGGTTGTAAGGCTGTCAGAGATCTTAAGGTCTTAAGGCCGCCAGAGGTCGTAAGGCCGTCAGAGTTCGTGAGACTGTCAGAGGTCGTGAGGCCGCCAGAGGTTGTAAGGCCGTCAGAGTTCAAAAGCACGACAGAGGTCGTAAGGCCGTCAGAGGTCGTAAGGCCGTCAGAGGTCGTAAGGCCGTCAGAGGTCGTAAGGCCGTCAGAGTTCGTAAGGCCGTCAGAGTTCGTAAGGCCGTCAGAGGTCGTAAGGCCGTCAGAGGTTGTTAGGCCGTCAGAGGTCGTAAGGCCGTCAGAGGTCGTAAGGCCGTCAGAGGTCGTAAGGCCGTCAGAGGTTGTAAGGCCATCGGAAGTCGTAAGGCCGTCAGAGATTGTAAGACCGTCAGAGATTGTAAGACCGTCAGAGGTCGTAAGACCGTCAGAGGTCGTAAGACCGTCAGAGGTCGTAAGACCGTCAGAGGTCGTAAGACCGTCAGAGGTCGTTAGATCGTAAGAGGTCGTAAAGCCGTCAGAGGTCCTTAGACCGATTGAGGTTGTTTGGCCTTCAGAAATCGTAAGACCGTCAAAGGTCGTCACGTAAGGCCGTCAGAGTTCGAAAGCATGTCAGAAGTCGTAAGGCCGTCAGAGGTTGTAAGGCTGTCAGAGGTCTTAAGGTCTTAAGGAGGTTGTAAGGCCGTCGGAGTTCGTAAGAACGTTAGAGGTCGTAAGGCCGTCAGAGGTCGTAATGCCATCAGAGGTCGTGAGGCCGTCAGAGGTCGTGAGGCCGTCAGAGGTCGAAAGGCCGTCAGAGGTCGTAAGGCCGTCAGAGGTCGTAAAGCCGTCAGAGGTCGTAAGGCCGTCAGAGTTCGAAAGCATGTCAGAAGTCGTAAGGCTGTCAGAGGTCTTAAGATCTTAAGGAGGTTGTAAGGCCGTCGGAGTTCGTAAGAACGTCAGAGGTTGTAAGGCCATCAGAGGTCGTAAGGCCGTCAGAGGTTGTAAGGCCGTCAGAGGTCGTAAGACCGTCAGAGGTCGTAAGGCCGTCAGAGGTCGTAAGGCCGTCAGAGGTCGTAAGGCCGTCAGAGTTCGTAAGGCCGTCAGAGTTCGTAAGGCCGTCAGAGGTCGTAAGGCCGTCAGAGGTTGTTAGGCCGTCAGAGGTCGTAAGGCCGTCAGAGGTCGTAAGGCCGTCAGAGGTCGTAAGGCCGTCAGAGGTTGTAAGGCCATCGGAAGTCGTAAGGCCGTCAGAGATTGTAAGACCGTCAGAGATTGTAAGACCGTCAGAGGTCGTAAGACCGTCAGAGGTCGTAAGACCGTCAGAGGTCGTAAGACCGTCAGAGGTCGTTAGATCGTAAGAGGTCGTAAAGCCGTCAGAGGTCCTTAGACCGATTGAGGTTGTTTGGCCTTCAGAAATCGTAAGACCGTCAAAGGTCGTCACGTAAGGCCGTCAGAGTTCGAAAGCATGTCAGAAGTCGTAAGGCCGTCAGAGGTTGTAAGGCTGTCAGAGGTCTTAAGGTCTTAAGGAGGTTGTAAGGCCGTCGGAGTTCGTAAGAACGTTAGAGGTCGTAAGGCCGTCAGAGGTCGTAATGCCATCAGAGGTCGTGAGGCCGTCAGAGGTCGTGAGGCCGTCAGAGGTCGAAAGGCCGTCAGAGGTCGTAAGGCCGTCAGAGGTCGTAAAGCCGTCAGAGGTCGTAAGGCCGTCAGAGTTCGAAAGCATGTCAGAAGTCGTAAGGCCGTCAGAGGTTGTAAGGCTGTCAGAGGTCTTAAGATCTTAAGGAGGTTGTAAGGCCGTCGGAGTTCGTAAGAACGTCAGCGGTTGTAAGGCCATCAGAGGTCGTAAGGCCGTCAGAGGTTGTAAGGCCGTCAGAGGTCGTAAGACCGTCAGAGGTCGTAAAGCCGTCAGAGGTCGTAAGGCCGTCAGAGGTCGTAAGGCCGTCAGAGGTCGTAAGGCCGTCAGAGGTCGTAAGGCCGTCAGAGGTCGTAAGGCCGTAAGAGGTCGTAAGGCCGTCAGAAGTCGTAAGGCCGTCAGAGGTCGTGAGGCCGTCAGAGGTCGTAAGGCCGTCAGAGGTCGTTAAACCGATTGAGATCCTTAGACTGTTTGAGGTAGTTAGACCATTAGAGGTCGTTAGACCATTAGAGCTCGTAAGGCCGTCAGAGGTCGTAAGGCCGTCAGATATCGTAAGGTCGTCAGAGGTCGTCAGTCCGTCAGAGGTCGTAGAGCCGCCAGAGGTCGTAAGGCCGTCATAGGTCGTAAAGCCGTCAGAGGTCGTAAGGCTGTCAGAGGTCGTAAGGCAGTCAGAGGTAGTAAGGCCGTTAGAGGTCGTAAGACCGTCAGAGGTCGTGACAGCGTCAGAAATCGTAAGACCGTCAGAAATCGTAAAGCCGTCAGAGGTCGTAAAGTCGTCAGAGGTCGTGAGACCGTCATAGGTCGTAAAGCCGTCAGAGATCATAAGGCCGTCAGAAGTCGTAAAGCCGTCAGAGGTCGAAAGGCCGAGGTTGTTAGGTTGTACGGTTAATCGGTTATACCCTTTAGCGTCATTTCTAAAGCCATGCATGGGCGTGAAATTTGAGTAACTTAACCGCATAGAATTCCATTAATATATATTAATTAGTTCTATCTGTTTCGTTGTGGATCATGAAAATAAAACGGCAGAAGACAGCCTTTTGAGCTTTTTGCAAGGTATTCATGACTACACGCAAAACAGGAATGTTAGTAATCTAACGATTTACAAAGATATTTAACTTTGTTTTTTTTTTCAATTTTAAATCAAGAATTCCAGTTAGAATTTGTCGAAACAATTTAATAAAAAATCATATCATTTCATTCGAGTGCCACCGTAGCTACAAGTGTTTTTCCCCATAGCCTTCGAATCTTTCGAGTGTATGGCATAGCATCATCAGTCCGGTCCTTCCGTCCGGGCTCAGTCATTCGAAATGATGCCATGAGCCGCACAAAGAGTGGGCATAAATTTGCCGACAGTCGGAAATATGACTTATGAAGTGTGAAATTAGCTCTCTGGCTCTGATTCTTCGACCGAATGTGACGGAAGTTTCGGTTTGCTGGCATCTGGCTACTGGCATGCCAAAAGATTGTCACATTGTCAACCGTGACATTGACTGGAACCATTACAGCTCCCACAGACAGCACCGGCTGTGATTCGCTTATCATGGCTGTTCGATTTACCTCTATTGGCACATCATGGTAGAGAAATTTAAATATTGTACCTACCGAGAGCTACCGGAATTTATGGAAACCAGTCAGTTCGAAGTAGAAGGGTTGATTTGTGATTTGACACGTACCTGGAATCGAATATCGGAAATATGTAATCATGAATTAATAGTTGTTTTGTCGATTTGGGATATTGGGGTTGATATTTTTAAATTATAGAAAACACAAGTACATTTATTCGAAGTGGAAATTTTTTCAACTATGATTTATCTCCAAACAACCGAAAAATGAACTTTGCTTGATTTTTAAAACATTTGAAAATATGAAAATTGATAATTAACTAGTTATTCTCATTCAAAATTATCAGAAGCTTCCACCTGCAGGAAGCTGATCTTTAAGCGGTGGGTAATTGAAGCAGAAATACAAAGTTAAAACAAATCAGAAACGGCTAGCCCCTGAACCAATTATTTAATTATCGGTGCAAGTTTTCATTTTTTTTACTTCCTTTCTTCAAAAACTTCAATGAAAAGACACGCGATGAGCATCTGTTTTTTTTTTCGTGCTCAACCATTTCCAATCACGAATTGCTACAACTCCGTTTATGACTCCAAAAGCCCAAAACAAAACAAATGGCGAACTTTAAGGGCCCTTTTGTTTTGTTTTCATCTTCGGTTCTATTCCGGCCAACATTATGGGGTTCAAACTTTTTTGATTGACGGGTGCCAATGCAGTGGCAAAATGTCGACCCCCTGCGTTTCGGAAGACTCTGAGCAGATCGGAAAGGAATCCTTCCATTTCGAGGCCACAATCAAAGGCTATTCAAATCGGAGGTCGACGATTTCATAATGATATTTTAAGGACTACCTGCAATTGCTGAACTGCTAATAGATGGTATATCAGGAAGGAAGGAACTATTACACCATCGTCTGAGGGGTTATTACTCGTTAGTGAAGTTCTGTGAACTTGAACCTAACTCGTTTGGAACTGAGCTCAACTTCATAGCAGCGAAATCCAAGCAGAAACACTTGTGTTTAAATTTGTTTGCTTAAAATTTACAGACCGTTCAAACAGTTATGAGACCCCTGATGGCTTTTCGACCTTTGTTGATTTTACGATTTAATGATTTCTAAATGAGTCATGAACTTTGACGGGCAGACCTAAAGCTCTAATTTGCCTTAGAACATTGACATTTTGGCCTCTAAGGATTTTTTCTAACGAACTTTCGACCACGGACAATATTGAGACCTTTGGTGGCTTTAGGTTCTCTGATATCCTCTTCAGACCTGATTGTTTACCAAACGTAGTTTACGACTGCTGACGGCTTTACGATCTCTGTGGTCTTTGTACTCTACGGCTGTACAACCTAGGTTAACCTTGCCACTTCCAACGTCCCTTGACTTTACGACCTTTGAACGGCGTTATAACATCTAATTCTAAAAAGAATTACTGAGCTCTGACGCCCATACGACCGCTGTTCCTTTCAATAGCTACAAAACTTACATCCGGGCTACTTTTTAGGTGGCTTAACGACCTCTGATGATAGTTAAGCCTGACTGTTTTACAACTTCTGAGACGGAAATATAACTTTTGAGATGATTTTTCGACCTCTGAGTTGATCTTTCAACCTCTCTGGACGGGTTTTACAAGCTCTGATGGTCTTATGAATTTGTGATCTTTGATACTCGGAGATTTAACAACAAGGTTACCTTCATCGACGGTATTAGAATCTTTGCGACGGTCTTACGATTTCCGATGGTTCTGATGTCTGACTGTTTTACTACCTCTGAAGCAGCTTTATGACCTTTAAAACGTCATTACGAACTTTACAATAGCCTACTGAGGTTTCTTAACGTCCGTTGAAACGTACTAACGACTCCAGATGTTCGTAATACCTCACTGCTTCACTGCCTCTGACATTGGCTCATGGACATTAAGGCGGCCTCACAACTTCTGAAATGACGTTATGAACTCTAAAGATCTTAGAACATTTGAGGTGGCTTAACTATCTCTGATGATAGTAATACCATACTACTTTACGGCCTCTGAGACGGCAATATGACCTCTCGACCTCTGAGTTGATCTTGCAACCTCTGGACGGGTGTCATAAGCATTGATGGTCTTTTAATACCTGTGATCTTCGATACTCGGAGATTGAACAACTCGGTTATCATAAGAACATCGACGGAATTGAGATCTTTGCGACAGTCGTGCGATTTTCGATGATTCTAATGTCCGACTGTTTCACGACCTCTGAGAAAGCCTTATGATCCCTTAAACGTCATAACGCACCCTAAAATAGCCTAAACAAATATAGGATGGCCCGATGACCTGACTGCTGCTACGACTGTATGAGACGACCTTAGGACCCTGATGGTTTGGGGCTTCCTTACGTTCGTTGAAACGTACTAACGACCTTAGATGTTCCTAATACCTCACTGCTTCACTGCCTCTGATATTGGCTTATGGGCTTTAATGCGGCCTCACGATTTCTGAGATGATGTTATAAACTCTGAAGACCTTAGAACCTTTCAGGTCGCTTAACGACCTCTGATGATAGTAATATCTGAATTCTTTACGACCTCTGAGACAGAGATATGATTTTTGAGATGGCCCTTCGACCTCTGAGTTGATCTTGCAAACCTCTGGACGGGTTTTATAAGCTCTGATGGCTTTGTGAATTTTGTGATCTTCGATACTCGAAGTTTAAACAACTAGATTACCTTAAGAACATCGAAGGCATTAGGATTTTTGATACAGTCGAACGATTTCCGATGGTTCTAATGTCTGACTGTTCCACGACTTCTAAGGTAGCCTTACGAGCTCTTAAATGTTATTACGCGCTCTTTGATATCCTCATGATATCTAAGATAGCCCGATGACCTGAATACTGTTACGACTGTGTGAGACAATCTCACGACACTGATGGTTAGGGGGTTGCTTACGTCCGTTGAAACGTACGAACGACTTCAGACGTTCTCAATATCTCACTTCTTCACTGCCTCTGATATTGGCTTATGCGATCTAAGAAGGTCTCCCAACTTCTGAAATGACGTTATGAACTCTGAAGACTTTAGAACCTTTGAGGTGGCTTAACGACCTCTGAGACGGCAATATGGCTATTGAAATGACCTTTCGACCTCTGAGTTTATCTTGCAGCCCCTTGACGAGTTTTATCAGCTCTTAAGGCTTTGCGAATTTTGTGATCTTCGATACTCAGAGATTAAACAATTGAGTTACCTTAAGAACATCGACGGATCTTTGTCGGATGTCTGACTGTTTCACGACTTCTGAGGCAGCCTTATGACCTCTTAAACGTCATACCGCACTCTGAGATAGCCTAATGACACCTAGGATGGCAACTTGATGATCTGACTGTTGTTACGACTTTTTGAGACAACCTTACAACCCTGATGGATTGGGGCTTCTTAACGTCCGTTGAAACGTACTAACGACTTCAGATGTTCCTAATACCTCACTGCGTCACTGCCTCTGATATTGGCATATAGGCTCTTAGGCGGCCTTACGACTCTGAAATGACGTTTTGAACTCTGAAATGGTCTAATGAGCTCCAACAGCTTTAAGACCTCTGCAATCCTTAAAACTCGTGGACTTTACGACCCGACTGTTTTAGGACCTAACTGCTCTACGGACAATTATGGTCTCAAGCAGGACTTTTTAAAGGCTTAACGACTTCTATCGGCTCTAAAAACTCGCGACCTATGAAACGAAATTTGGACCTCTGATTGTTCTCAGTATGACCTGAGTGCTATACGAGTTTTGATGGCTTACGGCCTCAGGACCCTTGCCTTATACCATGGGTGGCCAAGATTTTCATCGAAATCGTCTTATTTTGAAGCTAACGGGCAGCATGATTCAGTTTCTTTATTAAAATTCCGCATCAAGGATCTACCTGGAGGCTCTTTCTGTACGTCAAAAGAGAAAACGTTTGCATAAAATCGGGGATCTTTAATAGTAAAAACGCTTTGGCCCACGGGCCATAAGATTTTTGGATTCTAAAGACCCCTTTGCTTTCATGTACATTAAGAACTCACATGTGTATCCATTATGTGAAATTTTCTCAAAGAAACTAGATTTCTCGATTCCGTCCACTTGATAAAAAATAAGGCTATTTTGGTTAAAATCTTGACCTCCCATGCCTTCGACACGGTTGAACGGCTTTGGAAATGGTCTAAATGCAAAGAATGCCTAACGATTTCTGAGTTAAATCTCGGCAAAGCTGTTCTGTGCTTACTCATCACTTAAAATTGGTAAATTAATTTTTACAACTCTTCAGAAAACTACTTTTTCCAAACAAATCCAAACAAAAATAATGTCCAAAACGCAAAATAATGTTAATCTTTCAATCTAGTGTCATTATTAAATAACAAAGCAAAAACATTGTGATAAATTTCGACAATCGTTGACACTCCGAGGAAGATCCATTCTTTTTCGTTTTAAATTGGGGCAACAGAACGTGTTAGAATGCTGGTGAGGCAATAGTGGTGCCTCCAGTTTTGATGAACTTTCAAAAGCTTATCGTAAATTTCGGGGACTATAATTCTTGCTTTCAGTTTTCGAAGATTCAAATGAACTTACTTTCTAGCGACTCCAAAAAAAAAACAACCGAAGCTACCTGCTGTGCTCGGTGATCCGGTGTCTTAATATTTTTACATGATCACAAACTGAAAGAATGCGATCACGAAGCCAAATACGCGCGTACAACTGTCCGTGACTCGGTACCTGTCTCGATGCATTTGCAATTTCGGAGCGGGAAATAAAATATCAATGTTGATTTCCAAGAAGCAGGAATGGTTCATGTTTATGTCTGTGTTTGTAAAAGTGTGCGTCCTCCCGTCTTAAGGTAAACAAACGTTGGATCCCTCTGGGTCGAGATCAAAATTCTTGCCGCGAATGAAAGTGGGGCTTTCAGCTGCTCCAGGATAATTATGTCGGGACAGAATGAAGAAAACGTAAGAAAAACACGCTTTTTGGAGGTAACTTCAAGCGGAAAATATGTATAGCAAATGTATGGAACGAGGCGACTTCCAGCTCAAACTTGGTGGCTTCATTTCTTTTGCATTTATAATTTAACCAATATATCGTTAATCAGTCGGATCTTGTTCTCAATCGCAAGCGACGAACGTTTTTCAGGTTAACACATCTTTTTTTATCGCAAGCAAGCGCGCGCAAATGTCTCCACTCTCGTTGACCCACTAAATACCCAGAATCAGTAGAATGTGGATACATTTTATACATTTGCCCAAAGAGAGGGAAAACTCGAAACCTTCCCTTGCTGGCTCGATCAACTTGACCATGATCGTCCTCCCTAATGGACGAATAATTGATGGAGGCTGGCCCGGTGGTGATAAGTTCATTAAGTAATCGGCCCGATATCGCCCGAATGCAATTATGCTAAACGAAGTCATTTGTGTCACATTAATTGTCTTATCGGACGACCTAAGCCGAGCCCATCTGCGCTGTGGCTAAACAGTTTTTCCGGTTCGGTAATTGGGCGTTTTCATGCAAATTCCGACTGAATTCAGGTGTTGAGCACATCGGAAGGATGATGTTTTTTAATTGAAAATATCGAAAGGAAAACAATGTGAAATAATCGCAACCGCTGAGAATGAAAAGGAACAATGATTGCACTTCTTAGTCAGCAAGCATGCTTTCTCGTTCAATGATTAGACAAAAAGAATGAATAAACGAGCGGGAAACCATCTGGTGACTATACATTTCAGATTGAAAAGTCTAGGACGTAAGTTCAGAATCTGATGCCATAGAAGGCAATTTTTAATATGGTCCTTCGAACCGGATTGTTATGAGTCGTTTAGAACATAAGAAAAGTGAGAGCACAGAACTGAAAAACGAACCTTTTTTGTACAACTAGTCTTCAAAACTCCCTCGCATGGCGTGTGCCTTTTTATGCTTCAGTTACTCTCAGATAAGTAGTTTGCTCTGTAATTGTATCTCTATTCTCATCCTTTGGTAACTTTTTGTGGCTTTATCTCTCCTCTAACTAATGGAAATCTGGCTCGAAGGACCCCGTTCGGAATCAATTACCGAATACATCCGTTTTCGGAGGTTGATTGGAAAAGAAAACTCACCATCTTCGGTGCCGAAAGCGGGATGTCTTTACAGGATGCCTTGATACAAAAGCCAAATCTAGGGCACAATATTTTTCTAGAACCTGAACAGTACTAATATCCTACATTAGACCGAGATACAAAAATGGAAAATTCTAAAATTTAATTTTAAGCAAAACTAGCTATAAGATTCAGCGCTCTCCATCCACACTCAAAGATTTGGTCTTAAATAGAGTTTTAATATAAATTCAATAATAAAGAAGTTGATTCCTGTTTTTCTTTACAAAAATGCCTATAACCTTAAAAGAAACGAAAAATTTTGTTCTGCACATTTAACGGGGATCAACCGCTTAGCTGCCATTCGGTTACCCTCGACTCGACCAGACCCAAGCCTAATTTGTGCCTGCCCGAGTCACCGATCATGGATGTGTGTCTTATTCTCTCCGGTTAGTCAGTCAAGGATGGAAAGGTGTAATCTCGGAAGAACGTACCATCTACCGTACCTCTGCAGCACAAACCTTCCTTCCAGCCCTAACGCGGAAGACAGTGGTTCATTTGAGAAGGGTCCCCAACATACTTCTTGTTCTTTTGGGTAGCGGTCGGTAATTTCCGCCTCGTGAAACAATGTTTGCGGAAAAAATGACAGTCCGCTCCGGGGCTCACCTTGGGACGACTTGATTGATACTTGCCGAGGCTGCTGCTGTCCAAAGAGCGGAGAACTTCCTAATGATACAGTGTGTTTTTGGTTCAGTAGGGCATGCAAGTCAAACGCTATTGAGCGGGAAAAATTAGGAAAATTTCTAGCGAGTCTGGACGTGGAACTTAAATATTATTTCGGATCCAGCGCCAGAATTATTGAAATGGTCGGACATGAGCTTGATATTCACTTACTCAGAATTAAAAAGGATTTGCTAAGGACTTTCTCAACTCTAAGCTCACATCTTTTGAGGATATGATGGCTAGCATCTTACACCACCAACCACCAACCTACAGAAAGTTTACTATGTATGACCGTGACCGGGATTCGATCTCATGCCCGCTGGCTTAGAAGACTTGAAGGCTATCCTCTACGCCACGGACTGCGGCTCCAACTGCATAGTGAAAAGATCGTATAAAATGTCGTCTGAAGTCAGTTTTCATCGGATATGATAGAAAGTCCGCCATGTTTGAAAATTTTGAAATGATTTTGCTCCCAAGTGAGAAAACCATCGTCATGATCTTTCTGCAATCAGCAGTGCTTCCAGAAGGCTCAGATGAGAATTGAGTAATATTGACCAATGAGGGAACTAGAAAATATATTTTCGCTGGCAACGATTGAAGGCAATGAGAGCAAAATCTTGCGCTCTCTTGCATTCTTCCGAATAAGGTGTTGGGATAACGCCACATTGGTGTAATTTTTGTCGCTTTAGAAAGAAATTAAATTTATGTATGTATATTAGAACGCAGCAAAAAAATGACTTTTTGCACCCATGTGTTTTTTCGATGCCTTTTGGGTCACCAAGCATCAATGTAAAATTCGAGATGATTTTTTTGATTCCTGATATAGCGCAACGCGTTTCAATTTTGTAAGGAAATTTGTATGGGAGAAGAAATTTTTGCACATCAATTCACCTAGAATATTCAAATAAACTTGATAATAAATAATAATGTTTAATAATAATAATAAGATAATAATAAATGTAGTGGGTCTTTGTTTTTTGGTTTTGACTATTCTTAAGCTTCATTCTTTGCTAACATGACATGTAGAATGTCCTTTCCCGGGATTTCCCGGTCGGGAATTCCCGGGAATTTGAAAAATTCGGGAATTCCCGATTCTCGGGAATCGCAGTTTCATTCCCGGGAATTCCCGATATGTTTGAAATTATTTCTCTGGCAAAGCCTGATAGCCTCCGGAACCATTCTTATTTTTCTTCTTGAAAATGTAGGCATACAAAACTCATTGAGAATATGCCTAATTCTGTGGCAGTAGACATATTGCAGCCATTTGGTGCAATTTTTTATTCAAAAAGATAAGTTTAAAAAGATTATTTGTATTTTCATACCGTTTTTATTGAACGAAAACGCTCAACTTTTCGAAAAATATATGAAAAATCGCGCAGCAGGTAGGTAGATTGTGTTTCCTCGAAAGTAACATTGATGCACTTGTTTCTCTCTGGCTTTAAAAGCTAGATGAATTTCAAAACTTAAAAATGACTAAGACATCATATCAATTATCTAAAGTGTTCAGAAAAACGGAAAAAAGGTTGGATAAATCAAGCAAATAAAATGATACATTTTTTACTTATCCCCTAATTGCAAGAATGAATTTCATTAGACCTGTTCAGGTTATATGCTAGTTTGTTTGACTGTTTTTAATTTATCATTGTTGAAAATAGTTTGATTTATTTGATTAAAAATTGGTTAAAATAACTTTATGAAGAGTCAAATTTGAATAAATTATGGGCTTGTATGCAGGAAAGCTTGGATAAGCTGTATTTCAATCAAAGTGCATATATTTGATACGTTTTTGAATACTTCCCGGGATCCCGGGAATTCCCGGGAAACAGGCAACCAGTTTTCCCGATTCCCGGGAACAGGAAAATGGCCGGGAAATGGACACTCTAATAACATGCAACTAAGAATTTCATGAAATGTAACCGTTTCAAAATAAAAAAAAATCTGAATCCATTGAAAAGTATTCAAAAATTGCAGACTTTGCTTGCTAAAGCTTTTAATAATTTCATGAAATGTTTTTGCAAATGTTATACAAATCAATAAATTTCCTGGTTTTGCAAAGCAGTTTTCAAAAAACAAGTCAAAAACGCTAAAATTGAAAAAAAAATTGAAAACAAATATTTTGTATAACATCGAATATCTTTCCTGGGGTAAAAGTTATATTTGAGATTTGTTCATATGAATTAGACTGCAAGAATCAAGGAATATTTTTCATTCAAAGTTATATTTTTTGGAACTTTCAGTACAGCTCTGCCGATTTTTTAATGAAGAATTTGATTTACCATACAAGTTTCCATACAAAATTAAATCTGTTGCGCTAATTCAGGACTGGATGGATCGCTTCCAAAATTTTAATTGCTATTTCTGGCAGCAAAAACAACTAAAAAAAGTTATGGGAGGTGTAAAAATTTAAGAATTTGAAATCTTCATACAAAGCTTGCAGCGGTATAATGTATATTGGGGCCTATTCTGCGACTCGAGTGACGTGACTTACGAAATTTCATTACTTCGTCCCGACTCCAAAAAAGGAAAGGAATTTGGGTATCGATGAGCTCTGAAGACTAATGGTAGCTCATCTGAACGAAAATTTCGAGGCTAGAGAAGCTATTTAAGCCAGCAAAATTATATGAAATTAAGTCACGTCACTCGAGTCGCAGAATAAGCCCCATTGCCTCCAATTATGCAGGTTAATGCTGGTTTTCCAACTTTCATACGATCATTTTTTAAGGTATAAGAATACAGACAAAAAAATGTTTGCTTGGAAGTGTCCATGTGACATAGTGTTCAAATAATTCAACCATGTAACATAATCCGAACATGCAAAATAATCTGACCATGTTACTTAATCTGACCATAATTAGACCATGCGACATAATCTTACCATGCAACATAATCTGATCATGCAGCATAATGGGATCATGCAACATAATCCGAACATATTTTCAACGTTTTCATACCGTACAACATATTCTGACCATGCGACAAAATCTGACCATGCAACACAATCCCACCATGCAACAACATCTGACCATGCAACGTTATTTAACCATGCAACATTCTCCGACCATGTGACATAATTTGTCCATACAACATAATCCGACCATTTGACATAATCGGACTATACAATAGAATCTGACCATGCCACATAATCTGACTATGTGACATATTCCAACCATGTGACATAATCCAACCATGAAATATTATCTGACCATGCAACATAATCTGAACATGCAACATAGTCCGACCATGCACATTATCTGACAATACAACATAATTTGACCATGCAACATAATCTGACCATGCAACATAATATGACCATGTGCCAAATCTGACCATGCAACATAATCCGACCATGAAAAATAATCTGACCTTAAAAATTTGTAATGACGTCATCCTAATCCTCTAGATATGATGTCCGTTAATAAAACAATTTTCGTGACGCCAGATTCGTTCGCAAATTTCAATTTGCCCCGATATACTGTTGCCGTAAGACGTAATTCTACGTCAAAAATTTAATCAACTTAAAGAATCATTTACGGTTTTTCCCGGACTGAAAAAAACATCAACTCCTCATCCCTCAATATAAAGTATGTTCAGGCATTTAAGAGGAAGTTTTCTCGTTCCGATTCATCAATTTTCAAAAAGTCAAAAAAAAAATCCATTCAGCAGCTTAAATGTGCAGCGATGCTGCATGTTATAGTCAATGCTTGCCAAGCTACCCGGGTGGGGTGGTTGAAGATGTCTGTTGATTCAAATTAAGCTAACTAGTAGAGAGCAACCAGGGGATTGAATTTCGAGGCAGCTTAATCCCCAGAACTGGAGCAAGTTTCAATGCCCCCGAGGAACAATCCTTTAAGGTTTACCTTTATCAACGAGTCAGTTGACAGCTGCAACTCGTTTTGGTGGCTTGCCGTCTTATTTCGGTTGAAGCAACGGTTATCTTGATTGAAGTCAGTTCTAGTTTTATAATCCTTTGAACTATCTTCATGTTTAAGGAGATTTTTTTCATGATTTATTTATTTGTTGTACAGACCCCGTTCGTTTTTGGCAACACGCACGAAAATTTTGTGTTGCCAAAATCGAATGTTGCCAAAATCGAACGGTTTTTTCGTCACTTTTTTATTTTAAATTTTTATTTCAAATTAGTCAAAATTGATGTAAAACCTTATATTAGCATAAAATTTTTCACTTTGGCTCAATTATATTAGTTTTCGACGGTTAAACATGGAAAAATTCATATTTTTACAGTTTAAAACTATTATATATAACCCGAATTGAACAATTTCATGCTTATATTACGTTTTACATTAATTTTGATTAATTGAAAATAAAAAATAAAAAAGTGACAAAAAAAACCGTCTTTTTTGGATGTTGCCAAAATCGAACGGTTTTTGCTCGGATGTTGCCAAAATCGAATGTTGCCCAAATCGAACGAGGTCTGTATTGTACTTGTGGTTGTTTACTAGACTGTCTCGAATTTGACATTTCTGGCTCCTTCAAATTGGTGACGATTGTCTTTATTCATCGTCTCTTGGCACAAAGTTTGAGCACAATTTCTGACTGGTATACCTGAATAAAGGCTATTAAAGTCAGAAGAATCCATCTTTAAGTGTTCACCAAAAATTTTATGCCACGCGAAAAGACTCCATACTAATAGCACTGACCATACTGATTGAACACTCGATTTCGTTTTCTGGATGATTTTTCCAACAGTATGTAATATCGATTCCAGAGTGCGCATCAATCGATTTGAAGAAATGCTATTCCAGTTAGGAAATGCCACCCAACTTAAAAAAAAAGCCAATCTCTACGATAAAATCGGGCTAAACAGGTTCATTTTTCCTACAGGGCATTTTTTGTCAAATTTTTCAGGTTCGCCACCTGCCGTCGGTATTGCGAACCTACAAAATCTGACAAAAAAAATTGGACAGCACGATTTTAACAAAACATTTGATTTCCACTGTGTGATGTTGTTTACAGTTCAACTTAAATCTCGGTGTATCGTGAGCATTATTGGGGCAGTCCGAATTGCGATTCGGAAGTATAGAGAGGAAAGCAGCATCATGAACAAAAACATCTGGGTGGAAACCGGGTCCGGTGGACAAAACTTTGAACCGGAAAGTCATGCGTGCTTACGGCATGTATGAAGACTGCCTCTGTTCGGGATGTAGCCAAAACAGTGGATTCCCCTCTCAGCACTGTCTATCGTACCAAGGCAAGATTGGATCAGAAGAAGTCAAAACGGAATTAAAAACACGCTGCTTCCATAAAACCACCTGACGACGTCTACCAGAATCTCTGATCCCTTCTTTTTTTTTCAACCTTTACAGAATCATTAAAAAATTCAACTCTCCCAAAGCGTAAACAAACCTATCAATGTATGCAAAAGAGGCGTCACAGCATATTCACTGTCCAAAGAAGAAGACCTATGTGAGCGATGAATGTTGCGCAATTTATTTTGGTACCGTGATACTCGGCAAGAAAAAGGTGAGTATCTCTGATCAACCCTACATTTGCGCTTAAAATATGTCTTAATTCGAGGCGCAAAACGAAGAAGAACGCGCATACAACAATGAAAAGTTCCTGGTTGGCAAAAAAAATCGAATAATCTCACCATAACATTAACTTTCTTTCTTCACGGCCACGAATTTTATGCAAAAGCGTCTCTGCGTTAGAGCCTCTCTCCCAAAGCAGAAGAATCCGAAAATAAATGAGAAAGTTTGAACCAGAAAAACGAGTTTCCGCAAGGCAACACGCAACGCATTCTCGGCCTGAAAACACTAAGGGGGATGATTTATTTCCTTATTGTGATAAGGCGGAAGCGAATTACGGCTACAGGATTTGGTTTTTCTTATGGAGATAAAAAGAAGGTGCTTTTAATGCGAATTTGATTGCAAAGCTGCTGGACGCAAATCGCGCAATTTAGGGTGGTCCATATGGGCTCCGCCCCAACTTCGAAGATTATCTTGGGGCCAATTCATCTTGAGCCCGTTATGGGATTAACGCAAAGCAACTAGAAATGCCGCACGGTTCTAAAATGCGCTGGCATAGAAACTCTGGGGTGCAATAAATTTTCCTTTCGATTCTTTGGCGCATTATATTGGTACCACATTGAACTTGAACGTGGAACTTTACTCCACTCCACTGGAACTAAATGAAAGCTAATCATAGCGGAAAAGAAAGCTTAGCAAATCGCGATAAACAATTTGCAATCCTGATGGGCCGAACCTTTCAAAAATAAAACGATTCTTCAATTTGTGCTAGAATCTGAATCTTGAATCTGAATTTTGAATCTAAATCTTGAATCTGAATCTTGAATCTGAATCTTGAATCTGAATCTTGAATCTGAATCTTGAATCTGAATCTTGAATCTGAATCTTGAATCTGAATCTTGAATCTGAATCTTGAATCTGAATCTTGAATCTGAATCTTGAATCTGAATCTTGAATCTGAATCTTGAATCTGAATCTTGAATCTGAATCTTGAATCTGAATCTTGAATCTGAATCTTGAATCTGAATCTTGAATCTGAATTTTGAATCTGAATCCTGAATCTGAATCTTGAATCTGAATCCTGAATCTGAATCTTGAATCTGAATCTTGAATCTGAATCTTGAATCTGAATCTTGAATCTGAATCTTGAATCTGAATGTTGAATCTGAATCTTGAATCTGAATCTTGAATCTGAATCTTGAATCTGAATCTTGAATCTGAATCTTGAATCTGAATCTTGAATCTGAATCTTGAATCTGAATCTTGAATCTGAATCTTGAATCTGAATCTTGAATCTGAATCTTGAATCTGAATCTTGAATCTGAATCTTGAATCTGAATCTTGAATCTGAATCTTGAATCTGAATCTTGAATCTGAATCTTGAATCTGAATCTTGAATCTGAATCTTGAATCTGAATCTTGAATCTGAATCTTGAATCTGAATCTTGAATCTGAATCTTGAATCTGAATCTTGAATCTGAATCTTGAATCTGAATCTTGAATCTGAATCTTGAATCTGAATCTTGAATCTGAATCTTGAATCTGAATCTTGAATCTGAATCTTGAATCTGAATCTTGAATCTGAATCTTGAATCTGAATCTTGAATCTGAATCTTGAATCTGAATCTTGAATCTGAATCTTGAATCTGAATCTTGAATCTGAATCTTGAATCTGAATCTTGAATCTGAATCTTGAATCTGAATCCTGAATCTGAATCTTGAATCTGAATCCTGAATCTGAATCTTGAATCTGAATCATGAATCTGAATCTTGAATCTGAATCTTGAATCTGAATCTTGAATCTGAATCTTGAATCTGAATCTTGAATCTGAATCTTGAATCTGAATCTTGAATCTGAATCTTGAATCTGAATCTTGAATCTGAATCTTGAATCTGAATCTTGAATCTGAATCTTGAATCTGAATCTTGAATCTGAATCTTGAATCTGAATCTTGAATCTGAATCTTGAATCTGAATCTTGAATCTGAATCTTGAATCTGAATCTTGAATCTGAATCTTGAATCTGAATCTTGAATCTGAATCTTGAATCTGAATCTTGAATCTGAATCTTGAATCTGAATCTTGAATCTGAATCTTGAATCTGAATCTTGAATCTGAATCTTGAATCTGAATCTTAAATCTGAATCTTGAATCTGAATCTTGAATCTGAATCTTGAATCTGAATCCTGAATCTGAATCTTGAATCTGAATCATGAATCTGAATCTTGAATCTGAATCTTGAATCTGAATCTTGAATCTGAATCTTGAATCTGAATCTTGAATCTGAATCTTGAATCTGAATCTTGAATCTGAATCTTGAATCTGAATCTTGAATCTGAATCTTGAATCTGAATCTTGAATCTGAATCTTGAATCTGAATCTTGAATCTGAATCTTGAATCTGAATCTTGAATCTGAATCTTGAATCTGAATCTTGAATCTGAATCTTGAATCTGAATCTTGAATCTGAATCTTGAATCTGAATCTTGAATCTGAATCTTGAATCTGAATCTTGAATCCTGATCTTGAATCTGAATCTTGAATCTGAATCTTGAATCCTGATCTTGAATCTGAATCTGGAATCTTGAATCTTGATTTGAGTCCCGCATCAAAAGATGGAATTTAATACCTTGATTTTACCACCGATGCGCATTATTGTTTACTTGGCCTTAACCTCGTCTTTAACCCTTTCGATCATGGAATTTAAATAGACCCTCATCAAACTGAAGAAGCATAATTGAGCTCAATTATTATTATTCAATATACTTGTTCATCAACATTCTCATAGATTGTTCATCGAGTAACCCAAGACTACCAGGGCTGCCATCGTGGCTTTTCACTCAAGCTAATCCGATTGAGACGTAACTATTATCTGTGTTGGTGGCAAAAAAATGCTCTATTACAGAACTTCAACCGATTTAACCACTATCCCGATGATCCGGTTTGGCAAAAAAAATCGGACCCATTGATCAGGACCCGACGATGGACGATGGACCAACGAACGGACGCCGATTATCCACTAGAAAACCCGAAAGGTCAAAACAATCCGCAACCCTGGAAGAATGGAATCACGAAACGAAAAAGGAAGGCGCACATTCTGTGCAACATTGTAGAACCGTTTCAAAGCTGACGAGTGATTCCAAAGGGTTTTTTTTTGTGTTCCTTTAATTTTGTTTTTTTTTTCTACAGCGCTGCATCGCGACTGCCGAAGGGAGAATTTAGACGGCTCCTTTTGTTGTATGTGCCCCGATCTAAGGTCTCGTGCGAGCCGATTATTTCGCGAACACGTTCGGTAGACAATCGGTAGTCACATGAGGCTGCCGAAAAAACTGAAATTTTTTTTGGAGTTTTATTCGAGATTTTATCCATTTGATCATTTCGTTTGGTTTTAGGGTATAAATCACTCTTCAGTGGTTTTGTGGCTAGGGATGTGAGACGTTTTAAATTGAATATTTTGTCCTGATTCTATCTTTACATCAAAGATAAGAACGGAAATCATATTTACAGATGTATACATATTAGGATTTGACTCAAATTAAACTTTGTAGCTTTTAATAAACCATGGAAAATAGGAGTGACTTTCGATCGAAGATCGGTTCAAAGCGTTTCTTTGACCACGTTGAAAATATCGCTTGTTTTTCACGGTCGCCATGGAATGAGTCCCAAAAAAAATCTTATCTCATCCCAACAAATTTAACATCAGGCATCCCTGCCTGCCTTTGGCTGCCCGTCGTGAGTCTCCCTCGAACGAGACCATCCAGCGTCAGGATTGATTACCCATGCCTGGCCTAATGGCGCTTCCGATCTTATCGAGCAGATCGGGTGCATTTGCGCAAACCGCCTTTTCCTGTCCAATTTTACCGGCAAGTTACCCGGGAGCGAAGAAGGGGCTACCTAATCGAAGATCACACGGACTGCTGGTCAGTTTCGAAAATATGAAGCTAAAATAAATATTCGCTCAAATGATGTTGCTACTGCGTTCCTTTCTGATGTTAGTTGTGCAACAACCTCAAGGTGATGAAAAAACCATTAATTTCCGATTGCTTCGAAAAAGAGGTTAGAATTCATGTTCCACGCCGATGATAGTTTTTGATCTGATATGTGGGAACACGAGCCACGCTCATGAGACCGATCGACACTTTAGGTTCCTTTTTTCGAACAGAGGTCTAGAGAGTGTCGAGTTGATGCTGTTATTAGCCCGTGCAATTACCAGTTGTTATTGCGCTTTCGGGTCGGGTAAATTAGATGTCGCGAAACACATTTCAAAAGAAACAACCCGCGGGTTGCAAGCCCAGAGCTCGCGGCATTTGACGTTACTAATGAAACAGAGCGCTAAGTCAAAAATTTGAGCAACCGTCAGCTGTTTTCTGGAATGAATTTTTATGGAAGATTAAATTCACCTATAATCTCGGGTGACAGCAGATTAGAGCCAAAAATAATTAAAAAAAAAGTTTTTAAAGGATAATTATCAAAACATTTAGACGCACTCTTCGAGGATCTACATTCGCTTCGGAGGTTAATTACTCCGAAACAATATTCCAAATTAAAACGTTAAAAACGAATGGTTGGTTTCGTAGTTTGAAGCGAGTCCTGAGGGCTTGTTTAAAATAAGGTTGCCAGAACACGTATTCGGGCCGGACAAATCCAGGCTATATAATCTAAAAATCTGGTAAAATCCGGGCATTTGATTCCAAAATTTTCGACCAAAACCTAGGAATTAAAGGGTGTGTTTTTTAACGTGTGACTCACACGGGATGGATCTGCTAGTGGACTGATTGTTTCCGGACTGGCAAGCGAAGTGCGAACAGCGCACCAATTACACGTGCCAGAAGAGAGCCTTCTCTTCACTAGACACGGCAGACTGGATCTGTAGTATTGGTCTGGACGCGGTAAGACTAAACTCTTGGTTTGGTTCTGACAAGAACCGGGTTTGCGTCACCAATCACTACCGGAGATCCAAGCAGTGGAACAGGGCAGAGAATAAAACTCCAAGACGAGAAAGGCAGGAACACCAATAAAAATATCCAGCTTTGTCTCTTGTCACGTTTATTTTCTCTTCACTTCTCTATTTACAACTTATCTTCACTGCTTACTAAACGGAACTAACTCAAGGCGCATTGAGAATGCGCCCTTAAATAGGCTGTCACGCAAGCACAGGACCACGTGCTTGCGCCAGATGGAAACGCCTAGAACCTGCTAGGCGCGTCGCGCATAATCTTTCAGCGAGAGCAGCTTCTCGCTCTCTCGGCGCCGTACTCTCGCGTCTGTGTGGCACTCTTCTCTTCTCGTGAGTGTTCGGGCGTCGTTACTGGACATCGGCGTCGCGTGTTGGGAATCGCTCACTGCTGCTCGCAACTTTCGTAGCGAACAGGGTGATACGGTCAAAATTTGGTCATGGGAAAACGCGTGTAAATCGGTTAAATCGTTTATTTAAAAAATCAAATTAATTTTTTTTTTCAAGTTTAATTAGTATAAAATTCAATTTTTGGTCTTCTTTAGGTTCCGCTTGACAATAGCCCAGTATTTCTCAATTGGGCGGAGCCCTGGCGTGTTGGGAGGGTTCTTGTCCTTAGGAACCACCTGCACGTTATTGGCGGCGTACCACTCCATGGCCTTTTTACCGTAATCACAAGATGCTAAATCCGGCCAAAACAGTACGGAACAACCGTGTTTCTTCAGGAAAGGCAGCAGACGTTTATTCAAACACTCTTTCACGTAAATTTCTTGGTTGACAGTCCCGGAAGCTATGAAAATGCTGCTTTTCAAGTCACAGGTACCTGAGATGGCTTGCCAAACCAGATATTTCTTCGCGAACTTTGACAGTTTCATGTGCTTGAAAATATCTGCTACCTTTCCCCTTCCTTTTGCCGTATAAACTCCTGTCCCGGAAGCTGCTTGTTGTCGGCTTTGACGTAGGTTTCGTCGTCCATTACCACGCAGTCAAACTTCGTCAGCATCGTCGTGTACAGCCTCCGGGATCGCGCTTTGCCCGTCGTATTTTGTTTATCATCGCGATTTGGAGTCACTACTTTCTTGTAAGTCGATAGTCCGGCTCGTTTTTTTTGCTCGATGCACGGTTGTAGACGATATACCCAGCTTATTTGCGGCATCTCGGAGAGAGAGGTTAAGGTTTCGCTTGAAACTACCGGCAACTCTCTTTGTCGTCTCAGCGGCTTCCGGTTTTCGATTTTCCCCCGATCCAGACTTCCTGGCTGTCGACAAGCGTTCCCCAAACACTTTAATTACATTTGTTACGGTTGATTTGGCAATTTTTAGCGATTTTGCCAGTTTTGCGTGCGAGAAGCTCGGATTTTCGCGATGCGCGAGCAAAATTTTGATACGCTGCTCTCCTTCCTTGGACGGCATTTTGACAACTGAAGAGTGAATACCAAAATCAAAATAGGAGCAACATTATACACACACACACACCTTCAAAATGAGGGGTTTTCAGGTTTTTAAAATGCAAAATTGAAAGAAATACGTCAAGTTGATATTGACCAAATTTTGACCATATTTATAAATTATTCACTTCAACAATTTCCAAGCCCAAAAAAAAAATTATTCATTACATGTCCTTTTGTGATATTCGTTCACATTTCATATTCATGAAATGGCGAACATGTCTCAAAAAAAACTATTTGAGGAACTTCTTGAAATTTCGAGTAGAAAGAAGGCTGTTTGAGACCCAATTTGTAACTTTTATTCTGAATGCTTCAAATGACATGTCACAAAAAAGGCTATTTAAGGAACTTCTTGGAACTTGAAGTTCACAGAAGGCTATTTGAGGCCCAATTTGTAACTTTTATACTGTGTGGATGTGATTGACATGTCACAAAAAAGGCTATTTAAGGAACTTTTTGCAATTTCAAATCCATACAAAGCTATTTGAGACCCAATTTGTAACTTTTATACTGAATGGAGGTGATTGAAATGCCACAAAAAGGCTATTTGAGGAACATTTTGGAACTTTCATGCTCACATTAGAGAAAATTCGGTACTAATACTCTTTGGAACCTTTGTTCAGCGAAATTCGAACTTTGGAGGCACGAGTTTAAGTAGATATGGGATTTGTGGTTGCTTGGGAATCTATCAACATGGCGTCATTTTGTGCCCTTCGATTTAACAACTAAGCTTTATTATGATTCTAAAAACGGCTATTTAGTTTAATAACGGTTTTATCAGAGCCATATACATAGCTTAAATTTAACGTTTCTCTGGCAAGCCAGCCAATTACACGCGTAGGATGATTTCCTCATTTCAACTATTTCTAAGTTGTTAATAATTAGAACAGTAAACGAAGACCGATTTTTTAAATGAAATTAATTAGGAATTGATTGGAAGTGGCCGGTAGAAAGAATCCAATGCATTTATTTAAAATTCTCTAAAGGACTTCAAATCGCATGAAACCCCCACAATATGGGTATTGGGTGAACGAACTAAACTAGAAAAAGTCAAATTTCGCTATCTGACGCCATCTCGAAATCCAAGATGGGGGCTTTCGCTGAAGTTTAAATTGCTATAAGCGGTCGAAAATCTTATGAGTGTTCAATAAACTATTAAAAAAAAAAATGAAAAATAAGAAAATAATTGCAAAAAAGCACCAAACTAAATAAAATTGGGAAAACGAGGTAAAACTAAAAAAAACAAAAAAATAAAATCAAGACTAGAAAATACTTGTAAATTCAGATGCGTTTAAAATAAGGTATTAAATGAACGAATTTCGCGTGAGTTTTCATTACGTAGTACGAAACAAAATGCAAACAAAAAATTTTTTTTACGACAAAATTCAAAAACTTACATGAACTAGTCGCAACTTCTTTTCATTTGAATGATTTGTAGCCTGAACAATTTGCAAAATATTATGTGTGTGAAATACAAATTTCAAAGTTGTTTTGCTAACTTTTGTAGCAGTGTCTATAAATTCTTGAAATGATTCTTACGACGAAACGAAAGCTCACGCGAGAAATATATTAAAAAAAAAACAACACAAAACCAAGTTAAAAATGGTGAGGCGGTTAAACAAGACAAAAGTAGATAAAATATAATACAAAAAGATTAACTAGAAAACAACAATGTTCATTATCCTATACTGCCCCTATTCGCATAACAGTCCCATACTCATTTTTTATCTAACCTGACAGTTCGTTTTTTTTTTAAATAGGACTTTAATGTAAAACAATAAAAAAAAGAGAGTTTGTTCTAGAATGTAACCATGGGAAAGTTGGCAAAATAAACATGCCGAAACGTCGGATGTAGTTTGAGACTGAAATTGCTGAGAATCTATTATAGCGCATATTGGAAAATTGATCACCCCAATGAAAAATTTGTCTTGAATTTGTTTGGGGAACATTCCCACGGAATCATTTTTTTTTTTTTGGAATTTATGAATTTTTTATGAAGTTCGAGCGTTTTCGTGTAATTTTTAACAGATTTTATCCACAGGACCGTGCATGATTGACACTCTACTAGAGGGTATCTAACGGTTGAAGGATGAAAATTTAAATCCTTCCATTCATTCAAAGTAGTAAAAGCAACCCACTTTTCGGATAGGAATCAAAATTCTATATGATTTCATGAATTGTTCTCCTGCCACGAAAAGTTGCCAATCTTCCTTTGATTGCATTCGTCGATAACGTCAATTGCGATTAATATTTCGCGACCGAGAACCTGCTGGAAAATCTAACTGACAACACAGTTAGATTTTAAGGCTACTGGTTATCATTATGGCAGCCGGCGGCTTCCCCAGATGCGGCAATAAATCATCGCCAAGCTGTCTGAAATCCAGCGTAGTTTCAATTCTGGTCGGAATCCGAGCCGACTAGTATGTACTGGCTCAGATATGAGTAAAAGGCAGGTAGGTATTCAATAACTAACCATAGAGTTGCTGCCGGAGTCAACCCGGAGCAAGAAAAGAAAAAGGAAAGAACTCAAAACAAAAATAGCACTCACCTCCAAGATGTTGCACCTCGGCCGGATGGATGACCGACGACGGTCCCGACGATGATCTGCGGTGGTGGAGCGAGTGCGGTGCCATCGACGACGTTCCCGGGGTGGAGTTCATCGAACCGGTCGAAGAGTCGCAGTCGATCAGTGGTCTCGTCTGAGAATGATGTATCATATTATGTTTGTCTTTCAATTCGGACAACTTTGGTATGTGAATATTCTGTACCGGTTCGGGGGCGACCTCGCCTTCGTTAAGGGTCCGCTGCTCGTCCTGGGTCTGGGCGCGTCTGAGGGCCGTCTGCAGGGCCATCACTCGTTGCCGTTCCGCCGTCAGGCAGCACTTCTCGCAGTTGCAATTGCGAAACTTGCAGTAGCGCTTGTGACCCTTGAGGCCGATCTTGAGCCCGTGGTTCCGGCAGCGGGCACAGTTCGGTGGAGTGCGTGGGTTCAACGTGTTGCCACACGAACTCGACGCATTTCCCCCGTCCGGCCGGGACTCGTAACCCGAATCTGACATCGTTTCCATCCAGCGATCCTGTGAGACCATCAACCGAACGCGCGTAAAAGATTAACTAATTCACCCGGAAAGCTCTTCAAACGCCCGGATTTTTTTCTTTAGAATGATATACCTAATTTCAGTCGCGAAAGATGCAATTGTCACCAAACTGGTGCGGAAATCCTCAAAGGGTCCAGGTGTTGACCGATCACAATCGTCTGAGCGCGCGCGTCAGTGCTCTACCTTTCTCCGGTGGAGCGCAAAATGATGGATCGCCTAGAGCTACCTTTGGTCAAATCAATCGGGTTCTACTGTGAGAAAAATATTAAACACTCGGCACACATCACTAGACGACGCATTCAGAAAACATCTACAAGGGAATCGGTAATCGGCCGGCCAACGACAAAGCAGAGACAGTGACAGTGGTCCATTCCGGCCAGCGTCATAATTTCAACAACCCGGTTCTTACTACTAAGGTACTCCTACTAGGGTGACGTTCTGAACTTTGCTAACTTTGCTAACTATATCGCTTGAAACGGGATTGATGAAAACACGATCGGTAGGATTTGGATTCGAAAACTTCAGCTGTGATCTGTAGAAAGAAGGAGAAAAAAAGAGAATTTAACATTGGAAAAAGTTTTGTACAAAAAAATATGAACTAAGTCATGGATGAGCAGTAGACAGCTGCAAGCTTTGTATGAAAATTTCAAATTTGTACATTTTTACACCTCTCATATCTTTTATTGGTTGTTTTTTCTTCCACAAACAGCAGTCAAAATTTAAGAAGTGATTCATTCACTTCTGAATTAGCGCAACGAGTTTTAATTTTGTATGGAATTTTGTAAGGAATAGGGGAAAGTGTTCCTAAATGCGCAGTGCGGTTTGAAAGAAATCCGCTTTTTACACGTGGCACGAAAAATGTTAATTGTTATATAAAGTCAAAAAAATTTCAAAAATTAATACAAGATTTTGAACAGTTCTGTTAAAATATATCTATTGAACTTTAATACTCGTTCCTACAGAAACTGTAAACAAAAATGATAATGGTTTTTTCTTTCTTATTCATCTGGAAATAAGAAATTCAACAAATTGAAGTTTTAAGCAAAGCTATAAATTATAAGACATTATTTTTGTGAATGCCTATATCGGGTATGCCCCTATAGGAAAAATGCCTCTATCAAGAAAAAATAGATAAGCCATAAAAATTTTTGACTTTTCAACATTAAAACATTATATCTACGCTCTAATTACAACCTTACAGTGAAAATAGAATAGCTAAATACTAATCTGATAAAAATATTTTATGAACAAAATATTACCATGAAATATGGCCATATGGCATCCTTGACTAGGTTTTGTGCAAAAGAACTGGTGATATCTAAAATTTCGCCAAAATTCTAGCTTTGATGTATGCTTAACACAAATTTCTACCATTTTCAACCAAATTTTACCAAAAATTTTGCCTGTAATGCCGAATTATAGCTAAAAACATAAATATGCGCATTTAGCCCGCCGGTTTCGGAAATCGGCTATTTTGACTTCTTCTATTATAAAGGTATATTCAAAAACACTGAGAGATTTGAACAGGAAATCCTATCTTTTGGAATATGGGAGAAAATGAGAATTCTTCTTAGTATGCGCATTTAGCCCGCCTCTGCCTTAACAAAAATTTACATTCAAAAATCGCCAAATATGTACTGAAAGTTCTTAAAAATATATCTTTGGATTTTAAATATTGCATGATTCTTGCAGTACATTTCCTGTAAAATAATCTTAAAGCTAACATTTACTCCAGAAAAATTTTTAGATGTTCTGCAAAAAAATCAAAATATTTTTTTTAGTTTTTTTTTTGTAGAGAAATGAATCCAACTTAGACGAAATTTCAGGGACTAGATAAGAGAAAATCGATGTTGAAAAACATGCGAAAAAAAAAATTCGCCTGTAACGGACCTGAGGCCAATTCCCACGCAAAGTAGGTTTGCAAAAGGTTATTGGCCAGGGTACCAAGAAGCGAACACTGCTACTCATCAGCTTTGTTTTTTTATTCAACTTTGTCAGCAAGAACTCGAGTGGGTCCGGGGCCCAGAAAAGTTCTTGTTGGCAAGTCAATTGAAGAAAAAAACAGGTGTTGACTGAGTAGCCAAAAAGAGATATAGAGAGAGAATGAACTTAGTTCTGTTCAGAATGAACTAAGTTCATTTCTTTTTTAGGGTATATATAAGGAACCATTAGGATTAATAAAAGCAGAGTTGTGAAACGAACTAAAACGCGATCGTTTACTTCGATGACCGCTCCGCTTCTACATTTATGGTGACAGCGGAAAAGTCACAGCAGTGGCGGTACGCGTTTTTTTTGACTGGTGCCTAAAACCAACAAAAAAAAAAATAGTATTCGGAATCGTTTGCCGGTGTTTGCAATTAATTGCATCGCGTTGTTGAATTAAAGTTGTGATTTTTAATTCGTAACGATAAGTCGATCGCTTCGAATATCCCAGAAAAAAAAAAGATTATTAAGTGCGTTCGAGTCGGACCGTGTGGTTTTTGGGGAAAGCTGATAACGATTTTGTTAATTAAGCCAGCTTGAGAAGATATCCTAAATTTGATGGGAAAAAGTGAGACTCTATAAGGCTGCAGTTAAAATCGATAGAGTCAAGAAAAATTCTGAAATATTCAACGAATAAACCGAGTTGGAAATTGTGATTTTAAGTGAAAGCTTATAACGATTTTGACTGTGTTAATAAAGCCAGCAACAGGAAAAGTGCATCGTAGTCGGTCGACGCGATCGGGCCGTTGTAGATTGGAGTCGGTTCAGGTGTTGTGTTACGTGTGTTTTTTCTGCTAGAACTCGGCATTGCAGACACCTGTGTGTTGTGGGGTCTTCCGTTATCAAGATCAACAACGCTGTGCATGCGTGTAAAGAGAGTGATAAGAACCAGAATAAACATCATCTGTCGTGGAGTTATGATGAGGTGGTGGGACCAGCAACTGGCTAATGTTTGGAATTAAATTTGTCTCGAGGGGATTGATTGTAGAAGCAAAAAAAAACATCTTTCTCGGTTCTATGTGCCAAGTAGAAAAAAAGAGAAGAATCGTGAGATCAGATCGATGTAGACATCGTTGTGTGCGCATCAGAGCCAAAAGCTACTCCAGAGAGTACCTGAAGCAAGCCATCAGCACTCTAAAAGGCACTGTTCTTCTAACTATAAACCAAGTGGTCAAGCAGAAAAGGCGGCTTTAGTCCCGGACAGTAAGTCTACTTAAGAAAAAAAAAAGTTACAAACCTACCAAAAACCATCAAAATGAGTTCGGAAAAAAGTGAAATTGAAACCGTTGCCGCCGGAGAAGAAAAGACCACCAAGGAAACCAAGGAAGCGACGAAAGGCGTCAAGCGGCCGGTCGAGGAGAAAGCCACAAAATCGAAAAAGGTGAAAAAAGACGAAGGCGAAGACGATGAGGGCGAGTTTGACTTCAACGAGGAGGAAGACCTCGATGGCGAAGACGAAGAAGACGGTGAGGGTGAAAATTGTAAGAAAAAACCCCTTAACAAAAAAAAAATTGTATGCTAAAAAACGCTTCAGAGTGACAGTGAAAAAATCCTATAAGTCTCCTTAGTTATTGGATAATTGGCCAGATATTTTATAAGGCTCCACACAGCACCGAAAAAACCAAAGATCAGACAGCGACGAAACGAATTTTAACATTTCCCAGCAACTAGACGCATTTATAGTGAGAGCACACGACGCTTCCATTTTCATTTCATTTTTAAGGTTATGTTACCAATCGGCGGCGCTGTCCCTCCATTTTTATTTTCTTCGTTCACAAATCACGAAGCTCACACAGCAGGGCCCCCGTTAGTTTCAAAACCAAAAATTTTGACAAAGTTTCGTCCATTAAACGATTATTCCCCTTTTATAAAGGGGTAGTGAATTTGGTTTTATAGATCATGCAAATATGTATATTGTGCGCATAAGAATGAAAAAAAAAAATAATCGGAGCCCTAGAAAATGTCCTCCCAATTTCCGCGCAAAAATCAACAATTGTATGTAAAGACACTGTAAAGACTGTAAACGTGTAAAAGAAGAAAATACTTTGTGTAGCTTGTCTGTGGAATGGAATGAATGGATCAATAAATGCACTCATTCAAAACATTACAAACTTAGTGGACTGTATTATAACTTCAAACAACTTAGACTAAATTACAATTATAGACTTTCCAACACAAACTATGGTCCCTTTTCGACCTCTGACTATGGCCATGCTGGCCTCTGACTTGGCTCCAAAAGCCGCTGACTTTGTTACCGTGGTCCGTCTCCGATGGTGGTTGGCTGGGAAAAGAGCCCGATTCAAGGATCGACGGTGGCTCGATCCTTCGGAAAAACCTCTTCGTGTCCGAGGAAAACCGATGATTTTGGCGCGCATTACCGCTGTTAATGCGCGCAGCATCGCCATGTTGCTACTGGGTCATTTCGCTTCTTAGGGTGGTTCATGGTGACCTGTTCGTTCCAAAACAGGTTGAATTAACCAAGATTTAACAAAAGTATGAAAAAAATATAGAACAGTGGACTACAATCTGATATATTGAAACAACAAGGGATAAATGATAATGATTATCCTTCGGCTGTGGATTTTTTTTTTTGTTTTTTTGTTTCTAATATAGTCGTTTTACCATCTTTATTGCATTCGCGACTTTATCAACGTTATAGTTGGCGGATCGTTATGGAAAAACTTATCCGAAAAACGAACATACTGAAAATCGAAGAAACACTGACGAATTCAAAATAGAACTGACAAAATACGGAACATTTAATAAGTACTGGAATAAGTATGAAATGAAATGAAATATGAATGAAGAAAAAAAAACAAGATTGACAAATGCGTGCAATCTAGAATGAATGATAAAAACAAGGGATCGCGACCTAGAATGAATGATGAAAACAAGCATGATAGAGACATGAATTCAATGATTGAATGGCATTTTTAATGGCAAATCGCTTTAAAGGTGACAATAAATGAATTTCATAATTATAAACCAGACAAGACTCGAAAAAAATGGATCAATGACTCAACGACATAAATCAACTTTCAAAGCTATTTGCCTTTTCCTCTATTCTGTTTACCAGAGCACTTTTACGATAGAAACATGTACTTGATAGCAATGACCATCCGTTATAATTCGGTGGCTATACAGCCTACAGTTAGTTTAACAATAATGTGTTTATCAATTTTTTTTATTATAAATTTTGAATAGACCGAAGAACTGGAAAACAGGGATAAACTCTTATCACCTTAAGGGCTGTATATCAAAATAAGAACTCCCAAAGTACATAAAATTGGAGAAAACGAAAGACACTCCAAAAATAAATAAAACTGGAGAAAACAAAAGACACTCCAAAAATAAATAAAAGTGGAGAAAACCAAAGACACTCCCAAAATAAAGAAACTTGGAGAAAACGAAAGACACTCCAAAAATATATAAACATGGAGAAAATAAAAGATGCTCTCAAAATTATTAAACTTGGAGAAAACTTAAGACACTCCAAATAAAAAAATTAAACAACTAGGAGAAGACAAATGACACTCTTATATTAAATTAAATTGGAGGAAACATAGGACAATAGCAATGAATTCATGAAGAAACTCAGGACACTTCTCGAAGAAAAAACTTGAAAATTTTAAATTGACAAACAAGAAATCAAAGACAAATGCATAATGAAACAAGGAATAATAACATAAGAAAAAAAAAATATCCATTTGATTCCACTTATATAATCCCATCCCATATGTATCTAAGGTAAGGCCAGGCATATGATCGCCAGGCATTGACCCAGAATGAAAAAAAAAACATTATTGTGAAGTTGCTGCAACGTAAGTTGCTGGCGCGACGTAAGAGGTTTTAAATTTCAGAACGTTGTCGTTCACACGTTTTGATGACAACGTGTGTCATTGCCTTCGTAGGAATATCGTTGTGCGATATAACAAAAAGTGAAGGTTTCAATTTTTTTTTACATCCGCATCCAAGAACATTATGATTGTTTGTTTGCGAAATAGACTGATTGTTTTTTCAAATGCCTTTTAGAATGATGAAAATATTTTTTTTTTGAGATTTAAGATGACCCTTTCTGAAAGTAACTATCATACAAGAAACAAACTGTTTAGAGATAGTGCAATTATTTTTTTAAATGGAAATTTAGATATGGATTTTTAAAATTATTATATTCTGTTATTTAAAAGAAACCAAATGAGTTTATTCACAGAATCAGCTGAACTTCGAAAACGACGATGTGATGATATGGAACCATCCTGACGAGGTGGAACTGATCCCCAACCGATTTCAACCTGAGTGGCGAAGGGGGAGGAAACCGCAGCCAACCTTTGGAACAACATCAACAACAACAACAACACCAGCACCACTGAAAAAAAAAAAAATACCACTGCTACCACAATTTAAAAAAAAAACAAAAAAAAAAAAAAAAAAAAAAAAGGATGCGAAAAAAAAATTACTCGCAAAAAGAACAAAAAGCACCATAAGTTGAAAAAAAAAAGATGCGAAAAAAAAATTGACTCGCAAGAAGAAAAAAAAACACAACAAAAAGATGCGAAAAAAAAAACTAAATCGCCCACTACTAACCCCATAAAACTACTAACACAACATCGATAAATAGGGAAACAGATATTAGGCTAAAGAATTTGCTAGAGGTTAGGTCAAAGAATTTTATTGAAATATATCTAGAATATTTTCTTTTCACGAACACTTACATTGAATAGGAATTGGGAATTAGGGAAACCGCTGAAGAAGACCAAAATGCTGTCGATGACGCCATCAACATCCGAAAGTGTGGAGCCATCTCGGGAATTAACGAGAACAAGAAGGAAATCAACGAGAGGAAGAAACTATACTGGGTCAATGGACGAAGCTGAAAAAACGGAGGGGGTGGAAAAGCTAAAACGGAAAATGGGCATGGAAACGAAAAAAAAACAGAAAGGGTGACGTCGAGCGAAAGCGATCAGTACAGCGAAGGCGAGGAGGATCTGGAAATGCACGGGGTATAGCCAAGAAATACGAAATGAAAGTAGAACATCTAGCAACTCTAGAAAGACTAAGTCGAAGTCAACGACAAGATTATCTGAACGGATCATTCTCAGGTTCTGTACAGGCGACCGATCCGTTGATGAAGGAACTACGGGACATCTACCGGTCTGATTCGTGCAAGAGCAACATATACTCGATAGAGCTGGTCAACGTTTCGATTTACGAGTGGAACATACGGCTGATGTCGGTCGACCCGGACCGCCCGTTGCACAACGATCTTGTCCTGCTGAAGAAGAAGGAGGGACAAGGACAGCATCCTGCTCAACATCATCTTGAAGGAGAGGCATCTTTTCGAGCCACAGTTCGTTCGGGTCGTTCATTCGGTGGTTACGTACTGGTGGGTGGTGAAATCTGTATGGAGTGGTTCTCGGAACAAGGCTGAAGTTCAGTATACACGGTCGAGGCGATTATAATGCAGAAAGCGGCCATTCTAGTCAAGGGTACAGCCCGAATACAATTTGGTGTGACCAAGAATCATTCATAGGGCCAGGACAGCTTGGCGCGTGCACAGCAGAGTTTCAAATCGTTGGTCCAAATCCACAAGAAGAACGGCTGGTTCACTCCGCCAAAGGAGGACGGATAAAAGCAAATTGAACGGGGTTAAGCAGCTGCAATCGGAACAGCAGTAAACCAGCAAACTATCCTTATCTTTACAGTAGCAAACAGCGACCGGAAGCACAGAGACAACAGCCGTAGCAGATAAGCCCCAGCCAACACACAGATTGGGAAAAATTACAAGGCAGCAACAGGAACGATATAAAGGATGGCTCAGCAATTCAGTTAACTACACCGCAAGCTTGGAGTTCAACCAAGGTCGGCATTTTGGATCTTCAATTAGCTAGATAAAAGTTAGATTCCTGCACTCCCCTGTTTTGAAGCTATACTCTTCTAGAATAGCTTCAAACTCAGATAGTAGGGGGAGATGTAACGGACCTGAGGCCAATTCCCACGCAAAGTAGGTTTGCAAAAGGTTATTGGCCAGGGTACCAAGAAGCGAACACTGCTACTCATCAGCTTTGTTTTTTTATTCAACTTTGTCAGCAAGAACTCGAGTGGGTCCGGGGCCCAGAAAAGTTCTTGTTGGCAAGTCAATTGAAGAAAAAAACAGGTGTTGACTGAGTAGCCAAAAAGAGATATAGAGAGAGAATGAACTTAGTTCTGTTCAGAATGAACTAAGTTCATTTCTTTTTTAGGGTATATATAAGAATCAATTAGGTTTAATAAAGAGAGTTGTGAAACGAACTAAAACGCGATCGTTTACTTCGATGACCGCTCCGCTACACGCCTTGTCTCCCGGTGAGACTTGAACCCACATCTTGCGCCTCTCCGGGGCCCATGTATTAACATTGTACTAC
Organism: Uranotaenia lowii; assembly: GCF_029784155.1. NCBI lineage: Eukaryota > Metazoa > Arthropoda > Insecta > Diptera > Culicidae > Uranotaenia > Uranotaenia lowii. The sequence goes on from NC_073691.1 coordinate 169,996,473, forward strand.
AGGAGACCAACCTGTTAATACATGGGCCCCGGAGAGGCGCAAGATGTGGGTTCAAGTCTCACCGGGAGACAAGGCGAATTTTTTTTCGCATGTTTTTCAACATCGATTTTCTCTTATCTAGTCCCTGAAATTTCATCTAAGTTGGATTCATTTCTCTACAAAAAAAAGTTTCGCTGACTGAATGTTTGAGTCAAGACCCATCTCTGGGTCGCAATTAAAAAAAAAAAAAAAAAAATATTTAAGTGTTTTTGACTGCTCATTCAAAAACTGTTTAACTGTAGGATGAGAATAAAAAATCGCAAAATCTGCTTTGTTAAGTCAACGAGTTTGTTGACTTATTTTACTTTGACGAAGATATTTCTTGAAATTTGTGAAAGTTCTATCCAAGAAAACCTGCCATTTTTAGCTAGTTTTCATTGAATCCAGATATTTTATATTGAACATCCCAAGCAACCAAAAGTCTCGTTAAAAAGGTCGAACACAGCTTAATCAGCATAATCAATGTGCTGAAGTTCCTTTTATTCAGCCCAAAATTTAAGTTCTTATTGAAACTTTGAAGTTCCATTACAGATTTGAACGGCCTTCTATTCAGCCCACAAGTAAACGTTTAATCAGCAAAAACTAAAAATAATTGTCCTCTCCTCTTTTATTTTGCTCATCACCAGCCCATGTGGTGCTGCCGGTTCCTCGGCATCCATCTTTATTCCTCCCAGCCCCTCCCTCATACTTAATCATACTTAATTGCTTTGTTTTTAATTTTGTTCGATACATGCCGGCACGCACGCCAGTTCTGCTACACAATTATTTGATTTGCTTACTCAAGCAATCAAACAACCTAATGGAAAAAATTAGTCCTGGTTCCAGATTTGAACTCAATCCTCCGAGATGATAGCCAAACACGCTGCCACGACGCCACGCCTAGATGTTGCCTTGCCGGCAGCTAAAATTCGAAGTGGTAATAAGCTTCCTAGAATACCCGCAAGGGCAACCAGCGGCCAACAGCAAAGACGCATGTTGATTATTACTAAGAAACATTACGAAACGGCGTATAATTCAATCATCCGTTAAAATAATATCGGTTTAAAAAAAAATGAAATCCCATGTTTATAACTGTTAAGCGTTAAATTATACAAACTCTTGATTTTATCTTGATATTTAATCAATGAATTGCTTCAACTGACATTCAATGTGTGATAAATTCGTGGTAAGTAAACACAGTTGAACGAAATTTTATAAAGTCAAAGTATTTTTACTCTTTTCAAAAACAATCATTTGCGAGTTAGCTCTAAGATGTTCTGAATTGAAGTTTCAAAATAAATTATACATTTCAACAATTTCCAAGCTCCAAAAAATGATTTATTTATAATATGCCCTTTGGTGATGTTCGTTCACATTTCATATTCATGAAATGGCGGACATGTCTCAAAAAAGGCTATTTGAAGAACTTTATGGAACTTCGAGTCCATAGAAGGCTATTTGAGATCCAATTTGTAACTTTTATTCTGAATGATTGACATGTCTCAGAAAAGGCTTTTTGAGGAACTTTTTGGAACTAAAAGTTCACAGAAGGCTAATTGAGGAACTTTTTAGAACTTGTAGTTCACAGAAGGCTATTTAAGACCTAATTTGTAACTTTTATAATGTGTGGGTGCGATTGACATGTCACAAAAAAGGCTATTTGAGGAACTTCTTGGAACTTCAAGTCCATAGAAGGATTTTTGAGGAACCTTTTGTAACATTCATGCTCACATTCGAGAAAATTTGGTACCAATTCCCTTTGAAACCTTTATTCAGCGAAATTCGAACTTTGAAGGAACGAGTTTAAGTAGATATGAGACTTTTGGTTGCTTGGGCATGTTATAACTTTTTCCATGAAATACTTAGATTTTTCTCATGTCGGCAAAAAATTAAGCTAATAAATCTTAAACAGTAATTTAAGATAAACTTCATTTCAACCTTTTTTGATTTTTCTGGATGATTTAACAAGCAATTTTTTTCTTCCGTACAAAATTGAAACGACCTGCGCTATTTTTTTTTTTACTTTTATAAGCACCAAATTATTCTCAATTATTCTCTTCATTGAAAATAAGTAAATTATGAAAAGGTTTTACTATATGCGCCGCTCGCCATGACTTCATCATGCTTGTTAATAAAAGATATTTCTCTCAATTTGAAGGTAAGTGAACCTGATTTGTATGCTTTTAAAATAGAAATAAAATTTAAAAAAAAACAGAAATCAGAGAAATGATGTGGAACAAATGTAGAAAGTTCAGTAAAGAGTTCTGAAATGAGTAGAACATTTAGGGAAGTTTTTTCCAAAAATATTCTACTTATATACACTATTTACTAAACTAAGTTGTTTTATTGCAGCTGAAAAAGTTGTAGAGAGCTATCGTAAACTGGGAAATTTTGATCACCAAGGTGTAGAGAATAGATGAAATAAATAAGAAATGAGGTCCTCAGAGCCAAAGGGATAAAAGTGCAATAATGATCGATTTCGAGTTAATGATGCCAAACGATTTTTCATATTTCAAGCTATATTTGGTGATTTTTTCATATTTTTTGGAACTTTATTTAGATACTTTTACGCTCTGAAAAAAAAAATAAACTTTTGGAAAATGTATGGGAAATGGCCAAACACAAAAACTTACAAGCGTGTTTTCTCGAAATTAGCATTTATGCTCTTATACCTCTTTGGCTCCAATGGCATCAAATAAAAGGATTCTACAATAAGTTAAGAATATTTAAATTGGTCACAAAATAACGAGTTAATGAGTTTCCCGTTTCCTCGTGTAAATTGAGAGTGAGTGTCAAAGATCCAAAAGCACGCCAACGGGAGCAAACATCTCAGTTGTTCTAGGACTTTTAGAATGTACGGATACGTGTTGTCCATGTGAAAAAAAAATAGAGAATAGTAAAGAAATGGCGCATTCGACAATGGCGTAGTTGAAACTCCCTTCGCCAGGTAAGTTAGTGAGTGATTTTATTGGAAATGGAAATAAACTTCGGTGTTCCTTTCGGATGAATTCAACGTGAAGTGAATTGGAAAAATTGTGAGTTTTGATATGGCAGAGCTCTGACGCAGGGGCAGAGCTCTAGTCAAAAGTAAAGATTTTGTTTAAATGGTTGGCCGGAAGTCTGAGGCAAGGGCAAAGCTCGAATGCCATGGCAGAGCACTGACGCAAGGGCAGAGCTCTAAAATGCTGAACAACTAACTCTGACGCATGGGCAGAATTTTGAGATGCAAAATTTCAATAAAGAAGTTATTGCATGGAAAGCAAATAGAAATTTCCAAAAGTTGGGGCTCAGACGCAAAGGCAGAACTTCAAAGCAAAATAAAAGACCTGGAGCAAGGGCAGCGCTCCCACAAATTAGAAAAAATAAGGCACACGAGCAAAACTCTGAATAAAAAGAGAAGCAATTGTTCAGTGGAAGTGAACTAAAACATACAATGATTTAAATTGAAGGATAGAAAAATCTGAGTTAATAAAAAGATGAATAATTCGAACAGAAAACCTCGACTTTAAAATTGAGCTTTAATTAAAAGAAAATCTATTATATAAAATTCTCTTGTAACGGTGGATTTGGCAACTCTGCTAGTGAAAAAAATCTTCTATCTGACTTCAGAGGAAGATCGTGTTTTAAAACGTGTGTCGGGTGTTTTTTGTAGATGGAATTGTTTTCATCTACAAATGGAGTGCCGAAGTGTTTATGGAAAGTGAAGGTTTCCTCATTTATGCTAGTTAAACAGTGAATTTTTCAAAATAAAAGTAGCTGAGTCCGGGACTCTAAATGATTCATTTCTCAAGTGTTCCTTAAGTGTGAAAATGTGCTGCCAAATCAATTTTCTCTTCTGTTTCTGCTTTGGTAAAATATTTTAATCACCCCTCGTAAGGGCGTCACGGTTGTGTGATGTGGAAAGCGGAACATAATGCCTGCGTTGAATAAACGTCAACAAAATTGACGGATGAACGATGGAATGAAAAGTTATGGTCTGGCTAAACGGATTTCGAAATGCATCCGAATTGTTAACCAGCTAAATCAAGATAAGTATCGTTAAATTTACCAAACATTCACAAATGGGAGATGAGATTTGCTAGTACAAGTTTGAATGTGATTTTTTTTAACACTAATGCTGTACGAACACAATAATGTCATGCTATTTCGATGAGAGAAAGAGGAGAAGGTATCTTACACAAATTGTTATCGGAGAGATACCAGGTTTTATAGGGAATGTTAGGTAGGACAAGCCACTTTTTGGGAGTGTAATGATAGTGATAATAGAATTTTTGGTGCGTGATACTGAAGGAGAGTATTTTCTTATGTGGCTGGGTAGAGCTTTAGAATGTTTTTGAGCGATAAATTCGGACATCTTCTTTTTTGGTGTGGGGTGGTTTTGTGAGAATAGAGCTGTGCGGTGGGTTGTGTGTTCGACTGATGCTTCACACAGCTGGGTTGGGGTTTAATGTACTTTTTCTGATGTGTTGTATATTTCATCTGAATGGCTGCTACTACGCAAGATATCATCACTGTTTGTGTGGCAATAATCATCTATGTTGATAATGCTACAATTTTCTTTAGATGAGGCATCAATATAAAATTACGGGAAATTGCTTTCTTGATTATGAAAAAACCATTTATGCTAGTAGGTAGGTACATGTGAAAATATTGTAAACAAAAAAAATAAATTTTCATCCAAGTTAGATTCATCCCAAGTATTTTTGCACATATTTTTTATATTTTTAAAAGATATGAATAGGGAAATAAATCTAACACATGGCGGATCAAATACGAGATATTTCGTTTTTCCCTTGCTGAGAATTTGATACATACAGACGCATAACTCAAGTGATAGAAATTTAATCATGACACAATATTCTACAATTTCAAATATAACACTTTATATCCCTAAAAGCTTTTTTTAATATTTTTAATAGTTTATTGACGCTTTAAACATTTTTCTTTACTTAAGAAGTTGTTATATGATATACTGTAAGAATAAGAATAAAACATATTGTGATGAAAAAGAATCAAAGCGGATAGTTTAATTTAACCAATCATACATAAGTTCATTGATATTTACTTTATTCGTTATTGAAAGTAAAAATGACAAAATATGCAATCGCCGGGAATCCGTATCAATTTTGTTTTTATGTTTATAGAGTGAGGTAGTTCTTGGTTTATAAAAACATGAAAAAATGATATAAAAATGCCGTCAAACTTAATTTTGCCAAAATGTTTTCATGAAATTATACTCTTAAAGTACACAAGAAATTGAATCACTTATTAGGAAAACAAAAAAAAATACCCTTTTTTAACCAAAATTGAATTAACAAAAAACGGTATAAGCACAAGTTTTATTGAAATGAATTTTAGCAATCTATCGATTCAGTGTATCGAAATTGATTTTTCTATCAAACATATTCTGCAATAATTAAGAGGAAGAAAGGCTTATACGTGTTAATATGTATGAGGAATGTTAGGAATTTGTTTTTTTGTTTTTTTTATTCTTATTTTCAATTCACTTAGATTGTAACGAATAACCATTCAAAATTGACCACAAGAAGGCTACCGTTCTTTATTCCAGATTTATTTCTGTTGCTGCATGACGGTTTTTTTATTAATATTTTTTTGAATGAGTTGAGTGAGTTTATAAATAAAAGCACTGACAACCTTTTTTAAACATTCGTATTTAAATTAAGTGTATCTTAAAGATTTCCTGATTTTATTTTAAACTGACATTGTTGATACCTCAGTATCAAAATAAAGTTTTTAAAATAAGGTTTCTCTAAGTTGATCCATGATGCAAAACTACTTTTTATTTTGAAATAATTTACTATCAACAAAAATTTGAACATTATTTTGTAAATGCAATGAAGCTTAAAAAGAGGCAAAAAGAAGAAAGAATTGAAGAATTTTCAAAATGGTATTAATCACGAAAAATGGTTTGAGAAGTTTTTGTCGGCATACTATGAAAAATACATTCAATTCAAAATATAGTTTTTTTTTTAACAATAAAATCCCTTTGATAATTCTTTGATTTAACAGGGATCACTGTAAGGGAAAAATACTAGTTTGATAGGGATGAAATGTGGATGGTAATAATTTTCTTTCAATACTTAACTCAATATATATTTATTTAACGTTTATCGAATGCCTCGTAGAAGTAGGAGTTTCCTTATGAAATGTCTAGGAGCATAGAAGGTGTAGGAAAATACGATCGCACCATTGACCAAAATGGATCCTGATCTTTACCTTTTTCCAACTAACACAACCCCTTCCTTTGATACTTGAATATAGATTCGCAGACGTACAGACGGTTTCCATGGTTGGTGATACTTACTTATTTCTGGTTCTGACTATTTCAAAATTATTTTTGGAGTATGCAGGAGCATGAAGTTGCTAGTTGAACCTAAAGAGTATCAAACTAACATTCCTTCCTTTTTCCCCATTGACTACTAGGACGTGGCCGGCGCCGTTATTAATCATTTCAAAAACGGAGAGCATGAGTTTTGTACATTGAGAATGAACTGCTAATCCCAAGCACCATTCTTTTGGACTTTGTGCAAAATTGATGGCCTCGATTAATCACGGAGTAGCAACCATTGGCGACGTGGAACTTGTTCTGCTTAGCCACGCCAGCGATCATGGAATTCGAAATGCGCAAGAATTGATAAAAATAACAAAAAAAGTCATCTTTTTTTTAAGTACGTAAATCAATAGCATTACCATCCTCTGAAACAATTAAATAGCATTTCGAGTTCAATGATTTAAGGTGGATATGAGTAGTCAAACAAGCTAAGCTAAGCTATATAAAATTCTCTTATAACGGTGTTTGTAGTTCGACTCCCTCGAAATGACCCAAACGATTCAAATGAAATTATTTTAAGAATATTCTGTACGCATGCGAATCGGTTTATATCGAATAAAAATAACAAAAAGTCGCATCAGTTGTCCGTAATAACTAAATTTGTAAAAATTTGAATCATTATAAATTCTTTCAAGCTTATAAACACAGAGTAAAATTTTCAGATCTTGAAAAACAAATCTAGGGATCAATTTCAAGAAAATATTAATAAATCATAAATCATCTAAGTACTGAAATTCAAAATTCCAGTTGCGGCCATTTTTTAAAACATTTTCTTCTAAATTAGCTCGACATTTTCTTTGAAATGCTGCTTAAAAAAATATAATTTGATTTTAAACATTTTAACAAATTTTAATTTATTTTCGGAAGGTGTTGCAAAGCACACCGGGTCAGCTAGTATTATTATAAAAATAACTAAATAATATTGTTGTGATAAATTTAGAAAAAGATTTTTTTACATAAAACATCAATTGTTTTTAAATGATTGATATGGAATAGTTAAGAACTAATGGAAAGCTATAAATTTGTGGAAAAAAAGATTAAGAAGAAACTGAAAAAAAAGAAAATGATTAAACCCGATTTTCATAATTCTTAACTCTGACGTGAAAGTAGAAAATACCAACAAGAAATATCCAAGGAATTAAATTTAATAAAAACCTCGTGAGAAGCTAAGACTTCAAAATTCAACTTTCATAAGAAAAAAAACTACGTTTTAAAAATTAATAGAAAATTAAAAAATAGGATGAGAAATAATTAAATAATTAAGTCGGGGTGAGTTAAAAAAATTAGGATTTAAAAAACAATTAAAAATTATTAAATGAATGAGATGGAGTAGTCCTGAAGTTTCAATGAACCAGAACTTAGAAAAATAAATTTAAGAAAAAAAAGATGAAATCTGACTTCAATATTGAGAACTAAAAGGATTTTTGAAACGACATTACTTGATAAATTTGGTATAACAGGACCAATATAATTAGACAAACACCAAACATACGTTTTTGCGTTCTTTATTTTTGATAAAATACAACTACCAAACTAAAAATTGAGCACTTTTTAATTTTCTTCAATTTTTGTTGACAAAAAAGATGAAAATTTTATAGAAATTTTATAGAAAGAAAAAAAACAAAAAGAAATTAAAAAAACTCAGATGATAAAAAAAGGAAAAAAATTATGAATAATGAAAAAAAAACAAAAAGATGACAAAAAAAACCAACATTATAAACAAATCACGAAAAGTGCTAAATGCATCGGAAACATGATAAGAAAAAATAAAAAATGACTAAAAATGGTCCAAATTTGGATAAAAAAATGTGTAAATGATTATAATAATAGTTTTTTTTACGAAATAATTGAAAAAAAAAAGTTGAGAAAAAAAAAACCGTTCGATTTTGGCAACATTTGATTTTGGCAACACAAAATGTTCGAGCGTGTTGCCAAAATTTAACAGGGTCTGTATTGCCTTTTAAGCTTTTTAAAGTAAAAATTATTAGCAAAAATCGGAGATAATTTTTAAAGTAAAAGATGAAAAAAGAATGAATGAACAGTGTAGATATCGAAAAATTTCATTTACAAAAGTAGTGGGTTTTCGAAAGAATTTATATTGCAAAAGTGGTAAATGATTGACAAGGTGTAGGTATTTAAAGAAAGTAATGGAAACTAGATTCTTGAAAAAAAAGAAGAAAACGGATTTTTAAAATTATGAAATCTGTACTAAAAGTAGAAAGGATTTCAAATAAGCGAAGTGATGTAAAAGGCGACTTTTGGAAAGTAAAAAACTAAGTGAGTGCAGATTTACTTGATGAAAAAGGACTTTAAAAAAAATTAAATCATCTAGGTGTGGCAAATTTGTAAAAAAAGCTATGAAATTTTGTCAAGACAGAAAAACTGAATTTGTAAAAAAATAAAAATTTAAATCTGGTTTCCAAAAGAAAATTGGAATCTCTGAAGCAAGAATATAAAGAAGATGTCCTTGTAAGACATAAAAAAAAGGTTAATGATTAAAAATACAATTGCTTTAACTTAAAAGTCTAGCTTTGGAATAATGCAAGTTTGCAGGAAAAATAAGCTGATAATTTAAAAAAAAAAAATGACGAATGGAAATGAAGTTTCAAGAAGAGTAATGCAAGAAATGAGCTAAACTATTTTAAAATATAAAAGAAATATTTTGTGAAAACAAAATTTAAAAACAAATGTAAACTGATTCAGAAAATGGTTAAAAATGAAAACTTTAGTGAAAAATTAAAAAAAAACATTTTTTTTTTAAATTCACTAACAAA
>NC_073691.1:170006116-170031116 GCF_029784155.1 Uranotaenia lowii
AAAAAGTACGATTAGGAAGAAATCGAGTAAATAGAAAATCCCACAAACATAATATCGCAGTGGAAATTCTTTGGCCACTTTGTTCCTAAGCGTACATCTTTAGTGGATGTAATGGTCAGTATTTTATAAATGCATAAACTTCTAACCTCCAGAATGAGTTAAACGTATGCCATGTCTGAAATTCGATCTTATAACAGTTGATATATAGACTGTTCCAGAAATTATAAACACACTTTGTGTCCTACCAAATGTACTCTTATTTGATGAAAATCTTTAATCATAAGCCAGACTTCGCACTTTTTCTCCAACATGACTCATAAGCATCTGCACAGTTGTATTATGAATCATTTTCACCAGTTTTGGTCAATCCTTTTTTAATTTTTCGATGTCATCAGCTGCTTTTATGTATGTATTTTCGTACCTTTGCTTAGGTCAAAGCCCAAAAAGTCTCGATTAGCCGTGCCTCGGGGAAATTTGGCGGATTTATGTTTTCTTGGCACAAAACAGACGTTTTGGCTTTTGTAACACTCTAGTGTGTCTTTGGCGTAATGATATGATGCCAAATCGGGCCAAAATATGACGGGTTCATCATGCTGCTTGATCATCGGAAATAAACCCTTCTGGAGGCATTCCTTGATATAGTTCTGGGTGTACATTGTTTCCGATTTGATAGATACCCTGACAACCAGAAATCGTTTTTTTTTTGTTTCGATTATAGTCGTTTTACCATCTTTATGGCATTCACGGCTTTATCAACGTTGCAGTTGGCGGATCGTTATTGAAAAACTTATCAGGTACAACTGTGTTCGATGTTTTCTCTTGGGCTCGAACTCGCGAACATCGGCTCAGGAGACAACAGAGCTGGCAACTGAGCTATATCACAAGCCCAGTCGTATTTTATTTTACAGACTAGATGACCCGGTGTGCATTGCTTCACCTTGCAAAAATGAATGTAATTTGTGAAAATTTATTCAAATATAGATTTTTGTAAGCATTTTTTTTTTTCAAATTAAACGTCACCATGGTTTAGAACCAACTACTTTGAAATGAGAGCTGCAGCTGGAGTTCCGAATTGCAATTAAAAGATGGTATATATTATTCACTGAAGCTTGATCTCTAAACTTGTTTTTCAAGATCTGAAATTTGTACTCTGTTTTTAAAGCTTCATAATGACTCAAATAATGTCAATATTTATGGATTTTCCACCTTTTTTCCCAAAGTGGGAAGTTACGAACTTCCATAAAAACATCCCCATCTTTTCCAATTTTGTCCCCCACTGCTTGAAGAAGGTAGGCTGATTTACCTGGCTTACATAAATTTCTAATTGAAAGAAAAAGATTCGTTAAAAAATAACCTATCGAACTTTAAAAAAGCAAATGCAAAGGATTTTTTATAAACATTTTCAAACAGCTTTTTTCACCATCCTCGCCCTTTGAGGCAGTTTGAATATCTATCCTTTTTGCGCCAAAATTATATTAAAAAATGCTTCGCCAAGAATTTTAAATATCCGCATGTTGAATACATTCGGAATACCCCTTATGGTCTTTCCAACGTATTGAATCATTTTGAAGATGAATTTCTTAAAAGTTCGACGTTTGCCCTTGCCCAACTGTGTAAGTTGACAGGAGGGAATATTGTTTTGAACACTTTGAAAGTATACTAAAAATTTCTCATACCAATTTTGCTTCCAGTTGAATATCTGTTCTAAAGTCTCACTTTTCAAAAAAGAAGCAGATCAAAAGTCTCTTTTATGCAGCCATGTTACACAAAAACACTTTTCATGTTAAGTATGTACTTGAATTGGTATGTAAACAAAAAGTACGATGTTTTTTTTCAGAATTATTTAAAATTAAAAGCTCCCGTTTTCATTTCTAAATTCATTTCATTTGTGTATTTGGGCCGAAGTAACAATTTTTAAAAGAAAACATTATTTTTTATTTTTTTGTTACAGAGAAAAGTTGAACGTTTGAACATGTTCCTTGAATGAAAATTCTTTCGGAAAATGAATTCTCTTACTTTTGGTCAATAAAAACCAGTTTATTTCAGTGATACCTTTCACTTATGAACACGTCAGTCCTATCTAAGCTAATTTGAAGAAAAGGCTCTTGATCAGTTCATGTGTCGGATCGGATTTTTTTTTTTAATAATTCGTTTATTTGAAACGGCTCAAACCTTTTAGTTTAACGGAGCCAAGGTGTCTTTTTCTTGTTCGTATACAAAACATAGTTTGCTTAGATCTAATTCACCAAGTTTTTTTACACTGTTTTTAGTTTGAAACGGCCCAGATCAGCGAATATGTGAAGTTAAGTTTTTGTATTTACAGTTCAATATTTAACCCTTCGTTTCATAAAGTAACAAATTTGCAACAATTAATGTATGGAAAAAGTGAAAAATCGTATTTTATTTTAATTTTTATTCTTGATGTACTCATCATTTCCAACTGTTTAAAATGATTTTTAAGGAAAAATAAAAAATCATGAAATGAAGGGTTTAAACTACTATAGTCAAAAGGAAGAAGATACAAAGGGAAAATGACAGTTAAACACGGAGATCGATAGATTTAAGGTACAGGTATAATTCAAACATGTAGTCCAGGTCTACCGCAGCCAACACATCCCTCACTGGAACATTAAGTGGTTTACCTCGGGCCCGAAGGGAATCAATCAAATTCGCTCTGGCGATAAGATGGTCCTCACACGACCAAACAATATGCTCGATGTCATGGTAACCTTGGCCACATCTACATAAATTGCTGCTAGCGAGATTCACACGAAAGAGTAACGCGTCTAAGGAACAATGATTGGACATGAGACGGGAAAATGTTTTAATAAAATCCCGACTCAGGTTCAATCTATTGAACCATGGTTTGAGGCTTACCTTTGGGATAATCGAGTGAAGCCACCGACCCAACTCATCTTAATCGGATTTTTTTTATCTTCATTTTCAGTTAAGTACATTTTTACATGTTCAACAAAATATTTCCGATCTACTTCTGTAAAAAACATCTTATTCATATTACTGTTATCAATATGATTCAAAAATAACCTTGTAGGCAAAATGGGCTAAAAAAATGTATGTTTATTCTTTATTTTCAGTATTTGTTTTTCATTTGTCCGCTAAGTGTTTTCATTAGCATCAGAACTAAATTTATATTTTTTAGACAACAAATGCTATCTGGACAACAAATATGGAAGTATTTTTGCAAATCTTTCAATTGCTTTTGATTCGATTGATAAAATATCAATCCATGTCACATCTAGGCGTCATTTATTTCCAAGTGCTGTGTAAAATTAAGCAAGAAAAAACATATCTAGGTTGCATATCCCCCCCACGTGCATACGAAATATAGGTACTTGGTTGAGCCTAATTGTAAAATTTTTCCAGCGATCAATGAACAGTATGTTTTGGTTACTATCCACTTGCGACGACGTTTGCTCGACCAGAGAGACGAAAAACAAACCCTTGAAGAAAAGAAAATCTTTAAAAATAGATGCCATGACTTTCAATTTCAGATTTTGGCAAAAAAAAATGTATATGTTTTATTCGATCGGCAAAATGTCAATCTGGGTCTCATCTAGGCGTCATTCATAACCATGTGCTGTACAAATGAGCTAGGAATCAAGTAGAAAAAAAAATCACATCAAGGCTTCATATCGCCACGCCTTGCATTGAAAATATGCTTGGTTAAGAAATACGCGCCAAAATAATCCCACTGATCAGTATGCTATGCCATGGTTACTATCTTTTCGCGACGTATGTTCGCGACGCCTCGACCATGGAGACGAAAAACAAACCGCCCAATGGAAAAAAAATCTCGAGAAAATGGATGTCATGACTTTAATTTGATTCGAAAAACTACAAATTTTGTATGGGAGCCACCCCTCCCTTAAGTTGGATGGGGTTGTAACTATTATAGAAACCACCGCCGGCCCCAAAAACCCTCAGATGCCAATTTTGACGATGATCGGTTCAGTAGTTTCCGAGTCTATAGGGAACAGACAGACAGACAAACATTCATTTTTATATATATATAGATTATATCGTTAGAATGTTATTTAAAATCATTTTCGTATATCTGCACCTACAATGTGCAGCCCATGCATATTCTTTATAGTATTTGAATGCATTGCATGATTTTATTACGACAATCCGTATATCTGCACCTAAAATGTGTGGTCCATGCATATTTTTTATCGTATTTAAATACATTGCATGATTTTATTACGATAATACAATCCAAAACAAGAATATGTGTGCTAATGTATCTACATATATGGCCTCCAAAATGATACGTATATACTGGTTTTGCTGCATTATATACGATATGTTTACACGTATATTTGCACGTATATTTGTGTTGCAAATTCGAAATACCCACCAAATGGTTGGCTGGGTATTTTGGCGCACTCGCAAATTGCCTGCCACACCATCCTTACACCTTCATGCCAAATTTTTCAGCGAAAATGACCATCTCTCGGGGATATCCTTGTCCTTGCGTACAGTGAAGTATTGTTGGTTTTATAGTTCAATTCTACATACGTTTCGTCGTCCATGATAATGCGGCCAGAACTTTTTCAAAATATTGAATCCGGGCTCTTGGTTTGACAGAAGCGGCGCGATTTGGGTTCCTTTTAAGTTTTTCCTGCTTCTGGTACATCTTGAGCCCAACTAGCTCATTAGCACGCACAACGATTTTCTCGCCACATCCCGAAACCTATGGTTTCTGTTTGTAGGCATCCCTGACCTTTTCGTCGATAGCAGGACTATTGGGACCAGATTTTCGACCACTCCTCGGTTCATTTTCAAATGTATAATGTTCACTTTTTTTTTTTTTTAATAACTGTCCGTACCGCTCCGACGCGCGACGCTCACATCCTCTTCTTTGGCCAATTTTCTCAATGGATCTCACTCACAGTACAACACTTGTGCACGATACCTTTTTCTCTCCTCCGGAGTTAGATCACGCTTTTTAAAATGTAATCACAAACTAAATGTTTTTTTTTGAGGTTATCACGTGCAGAAAAGTGTAAACAAAAGGACGCAGCCAGTAGATTTCAAAAAAAAAAACTCGATTCAAAATGACCGTTATCATTAAGTGTGCTTATGATTTCTGGAACAGTCATCGGCATATAGTTACACCAAGAGTCGATTTGGGGTCATTTTGGAATTTCTCAAACTCCGGGATCTAAAAAGCATTGTTTTGGTTCAAAACTCATCTAGAATATTTGTAGAATTTTTAAGCAACGTTTCCGTGAGTAAATTTTAACTTTAAATTTTTTACGAAAAAATTGAAGATTTTGTTCTGAACAAAAACAAGGTTAAAAAGTTATTAGCTGTTGAATATGGGTATGTCTTTTGACATTGAAATCCAATCAATTCAACTGACATCACTGCTGGTGCCTAATAAGGTATTACATGATTGCTTTTCAACCAATACTTTATCAGGCACCAGCACTGATGTCAGTTGGATTGATTGGTTTTCAATGTCAAAAGACATACCCCTTATCAACAGCTTATAACTTTTTTGTCTGTTAATTTACGAAGCCAACGATCTTCCGCAAAGTTATTCGTCGGAAAATTTATTTTGAAGAATTTATAAATTGGCACAAAAATCATTAGCAGGCTCGGTTCTACAGAAGAAACTATAATGATGTTGGTTTTTCAGAACAAAATATCCAATTTTCCCATACAAACCTTAAGGTCGAAACTCATGTAAACAGTTCTTAAAAATTCTGCAAAAAATCATGGTTGAGTTTTGAACCCAAACGAAGCTTTAAACACTCCAGGGTTTGAGAAATTCAAAAAATACTTAAAATCGACTCATTTTAATATGGTAATCCATCATTTTTGAGGCTAAAAAAGAAACAAAATTCCAACTCTTAGATCGAATAAGTCTGCATCCTTCTCATGTAAGACGTGAGACATGAGACGGTGAACGATGGACGTGAGACGAGAGACATAAAACGGTGAGTCGTGAGAAAGTCGGAGGACATAGGACGTGAGTCCCCAGGCGTAAGATGTTACTTGAGGCTTGAGACATGAGATTTCAATGAGGAATGGTATCTTGATTTTCACTTTTGCGTTGAATGTTTCGAAACATGTCACTTCATCAATTCATACCGATGAAAACTTGTTGATAAGCAGTTGTCAAAAGCTACAGCTAAGAGCTCAAAATCATGGGAAAATACTTTAAAACGCGTTTTCTGGCCTTTAGAAGCGTTTTTTCGGGATTCTGAGCTTAATTTGGGATCAAAACTTTAAAATGCGTTTTCTGGCCTTTAGAAACGTTTTTTCGCGATTCTCAGCTTAATTGTGTTCTCTTGCCTATAGAATTGATTTTTCGGAATTCTGAGCTTAATTTGGGATCACAACTTAAAAATACGTTTTTTGGCTTTGAGCGACTTTTTGGCGATTCTGAGCTTAATTTAGGATCCAAATTTTGAAATGCGTTTTCTAGCTTTTTGAAGTGTTTTTGCGGGATTCTGAGCTGAATTTGGGATCACAACTTTAATATGCGTTTTCTGGCTTTTAGAAGCCAGATTTTTTCGGGATTCTGAGTATTGGGATTAAAACTTGAAAATGCGTTTTCTGGCCTTTAGAAGTGTGTTTTCGGGATTCTGAGCTTAATTTGAGATCACAACTTAAAAATGCGCTTTCTGGCCTGTAGAAGCTTTTTTCGGGATTCTGAGCTTATTTCGGAATCAAAACTTTGAAATGCGTTTTCTCGCCTTTGGAAGTGTGTTTTCGGGATTCTGAGCTTAATTTGGGATTAAATATTTGAAATGCGGTTTTTGGCCTTCAAAAGCGTTCTTTCGGGATTCTGAGCTTAATTTGGGATCAAAACTTTAAAATGCGTTTTCTGGCCTTTAGAAGTGTGTTTCGGGGTTCTGAGCTTAATTTGGGATCAAAACTTTGAAATGTGTTTTCTGGCCTTTAGATGCGATTTTTCGAGATTCTGATCTTGATTTGGGATCAAAACTTTGAAATGCGATTTCAGGCCCTTAGAAGTTTTTTTTTCTGGATTCTGAGCTTAATTTGGGATCAATACTTTAAAATGCGTTTTTTAGCTTTTAGAAGCGATTTTTCGGGATTCTGAGCTTTATTTAGGATCACAACTCAAAAAGGCGTTTTCTGGCTTTTAAAAACCTTTTTTTTTTAGGATTCTATGCTTAATTTGGGACCACAACTTAAAAATGCGTTTTCTGGCTTTAGAAGCGTTTTTCGGGATTCTTAGCTTAATTTGGGATCAAAACTTAAAAATGCGTTTTTTGTCCTTTTGAAGCGATTTTTTTGGGATTCTAAGCTTAATTTCGGAACAAAACTTTGAAATACGTTTTCTGGCTTTAGAAGCGATATTTCGGGATTCTGAGCTTAATTTGGGATCACAACTTAAAAATGCGTTTTCTGGCTTTTAGAAGCGTTTTTTCGGGATTCTGTGCTTAATCAAAACTTTGAAATGCGTTTTCTGGCCTTAAGAAGTGTTTTTAGGAATTCTGAGCTTAATTTGGGATTAAAACTTAAAAATGCTTTTTTTAGCTTTTAGAAGCTTTTTTTCGGGATTATGAGCTTAACTTGCGATCAAAACTTTGAAACTGGTTTTCTGGCTTCTCGAAGCGTTTTTCGGGAATTGTGAGCTTAATTTGGGATCAAAACTTTAAAACGCGTTTTCGGGCCTTTAGAAGCGTTTTTTTGCGAATCTAAGCTTAATTTGGGATCAAAACTTTAAAATACGTTATCTGGCCTTTAGAAACGTTTTTTTCTGGATTCTGAGCTTAATTTGAACTT
This sequence comes from Uranotaenia lowii, assembly GCF_029784155.1. NCBI lineage: Eukaryota > Metazoa > Arthropoda > Insecta > Diptera > Culicidae > Uranotaenia > Uranotaenia lowii. Next base: position 170,013,902 of record NC_073691.1, read on the forward strand.
TGAACTTTGTAACTTTGAAATGCGTTCTCTTGCCTTTAGAAGTGATTTTTCGGGATTCTTAGCTTAGTTTGGGATCACAACTTAAAAATGCGTTTTTTGGCTTTTAAAGGCGTTTTTTGGCGATTCTGAGCTTAATGTGAGATTCAAACTTTGAAATGCGTTTTCTAGCTTTTTGAAGTGATTTTTCGGGATTCTGAGTTTAATTTGGGATCACAACCTAAAAATGCGTTTTCTGACATTACCGTTTTTCGGGAATTCCGAGCTTAATTTGGGATCAAATGTTTAAAATGCGTTTTCTGGCCTTTAGAAGCGTTAATTTGGCGCTTCTGAGCTTAATTTGGGATAAAAACTTTGAAATGCGTTTTCTGGCCTTTAGAAGTGTTTTAGCGGCAAAACTTGAAAATGCGTTTTCTGGACGATAGAAGCGTTTTTTTTGGCGATGCTGAGCTTTACGGGAACAACATTAAAATTTGGAAATGGACCTTTATTTTTTTTTTTTTAATCATTTTGGTAGCCACAGAATTTCTTGGTTGGGTTTTTAATGGGTTTTTAATTTGAAAAATGTTTTTCACTTAGGTTTAAGAAAGGTTAAGACGGGTTTGAATAAAAACTCCGGCTAAAAGCGGGGTTGGAAAACCGACAACAAATCGAAAAATATGTAAAATACTTTTCGTGCAAGTGGAAATGTCCCAATGATTGTATCCCATTTACCCGAAAACCATTGCCCAGAATGAATTTTTCCCAGAATGACAAATACCCGAAATAAAACCCCAGAATGAACCATTTCCCAGAAAAAAATTCCCCAGAATGCACCATTTACTAGAAATTTTTTTCCCAGAATGGACCATTTCCCAGAATTTTTTTCCCCAGAATGGAACATTTACCAGAATGGCACAAATCCCAGATTTTTTTCCCCTAGTATTTTTATTTGTTTTTTTTTTCTAATGAATTTTTGTATATTTCATATGATTCGAAATTAATTTTTTCAAAATGATTTTTCAAATGAAACTACGACTTTGAAATTTTCCAACTAAATTTATTTTAGAACCAATATTGTGCTTTGTTTATGGTTTGGGTACTTTAATTGATTCAATGCTTACCATGGTCCTTTAAAAAACCGTTTTGGTATCCGACTCCTCACGCTGCGCGTTCGAACTTGAAAGATGTTTTGTCCTTCACGCTGTCGCGTGGCGGACGGGGCTAAGGGATCACCCCTAGCTTTCACGCGGACCTGGGAAGCCCCGGCAGACCTAGACCAATGTCTTAGGGCCGCCGCTTCCGACGGCGGGTCGGCGGCCTCCTCGGATTTGGGAGCTTTGGCGGCTTTGTGCCGCCTCAGCCCCTTCATCCTCGTTGGTTGCGGCTTTTCCGCAAAAGAATAAAGTTATGAAACCCCATATTTTTGTAACATTTCCCTTTTTTTAAATAATTTCTAGTAAGAATAAATGTTTTCAATGTTCTGGGAAATGGTTCTTCTGGCGAAAAATTTTCTGGGAAATGGTACCTTCTGGCGAAAATTTTTCCGGGGAATGGTTCGTCTGGGGAAAAAAACTCTGGGGAATGGTTCTTTCTGGCGATTGGAATTCTGGGGATTTTTCATTCTGGGCAATGGTTTTCGGGTAAATGGAGTACAACCGTCCCAATTATTTGTGAAATAATAACAAAGCTTTGAAACAGTATTAATATGTTTCAAAATTTAAAAAAATGGTTCAAATTTACAACCGAAAAACTACTAAAAATCAAATTCCTTCGCTCCTGTGGTTATGCAAATTTTGAAAAAATAGTCTAATTTTTTATCATGTTCTGTAAAGTTGTTTGGAATCATTGAACTAACCTACTGTGAATTTTTCAGCGATTAGAAATTGTGTTGCAGAGGGTTCAGCATCCCGAACTATTTTTTATTCCGAAACATTGACCGTCGCTATCAATCTGTTTGATATGTCATAAACCCGGAGTGTGCTCTAAATCAATCGAATGCCCATTTCCGGTACATTCCGCAAGCGCCTCGAAGCCCCCTTTGGTGGTTCAGCGTTGCGAAAAACCAAATCCAAGTCAAGTGCATCGAACGGCGTCAATTTCCCTGCCCAGCTAGCATTACCTATCTATTTTCTGTCGCTTTTCCGCGCGATTCCTCGCGGTTTAAAACCTCGCCCTCACCACCCCTCGATTCGTCCAAGTGTCTTTGCCCGGGAGAGCAGTATCGAAATTTTATCATCGTAGTTTACAATTACAAGCCACAAAAGGTAGGAGCTTTTTTTGCAAAATTTCTGCAGCCGCCGTCTTGTTGCAGGTTGTGTTGAATGGTTTTTTTTTTTGGTGCTCTAGTCATTTTTCTTATTTGTAAGGCACCATCGACATCTTTTTCTTGGTGTAACAATTTTGGCTATTTTGTAGCGATTCTGCTGTTAACTGTGGATTGCACAGTGGGATTTCTTGGTAATTTTGTACCGAATAATCTCTACTTCAGCAACCTTCCACGTTTAATGATATTTTCAGTTGATAACACAAGGCAACCCAATTTACATTTTTCCGAGGTGCAAAGAACTTAAACACTAATTTAAACTAATTTGGGGGTGCTGTTTCCAAATATGCAATTAAGTAGATTTTTTCTATCAGGTCTTTTTTTTTTTAAATAACCTTGGAAAAAAATATTTTAACCAATTTGGGCACTTTTCCAGCAGAACTGCAGAACATTACAAAGGTTTGGAAAATAATGGTTTAATTCAATGATTAACTTTCCCGAAGACCGCGAGAAATTTTGACTGAATTATTTAGAATTTTGGCTCAGAGCTGCAATTTTTTGTTACATTTTGGATCAAATTTGTTCCAAATATCGCGATCGAAAAAGTTTGAAAATCGCTGAAATAGATGAAGGTCGAATTTGAGCAAGAAATCTTCCAAATACTTAGGTAGTTGTTAAAAAGAACGATTATCTTTTACCATAAATTCTGGGTAAATCTAAAAAAAAAAATTTGGAATTATTTTAAAACATACAATAGTCATAAGAAAAATAAATGTCTACTTGAAATTCAAAGGATTCATCAGATAACAGCAGCAATGAATCGTATCTAAGGAAATGCGCAAAGATAAATTTGGGTTTTTTAATTGATTCATCAAATAATTCGAATAAAGCCGGGCAAAATGCGGGAAGTTTTAAACATTATCTGGGCATTCAGGGCTCAAATTCAATCAATCTATCAAAGTATGAAGCTATCCACCAGAGTGAAAGATACACCTAAGATGTTTTGCTGAAACCATAGGGTTTCGATGATTGTGGAGCTTTTTTCGAATAATTCAAATAAATATTCGGCCTATATGGCCTAAACATTCGTTGAGCCTAAACATTCGTTGAACAGTTTTTAAGCGGTTTTCGGCACCGCTGAGCACAGATTTACAAGGCTGATGCTCAGATTGTTAAGAAATGGTTTCGGCTCCGGTAAATAAGCTGGAAAGGCTGGAATTGCGCAGATTGTTAAGCCTGAGCTTTGGTTGTTCGTTCCTCCGGTAAATAAGACTAAGAGACTAGAAAACGCAGATTTTTAAGGCTGCTGGTTTGATGATTTGTTTTGTTATGGACTACCGGTGGAAAAAGACAGATTGGCCTAGGAAGTACACATATTGGCCTTCCGATGGATTAAGACGGATTGGCTTAGAAGTGCCGAATTTTAAGGCTGCTGCTGCTGCTGCTGATTGTTTGTTTTGATTTTGCATCGCAGTGAAAAAAGGCAGAATGGTTTAGGAAGCACAGATTTTGAGGCTGTTGCTGCTGACTGTTTGTTGTGATTTGACCATCCGGTGGAAAGATACGGATTGGCGTAAGAATCGCAGATTTTTAAGCCTGCTGCTGCTGTTTGTTCGTTATGATTTGGCCTTCCGGTGGATAAAGACGAAATGACCTGGGAAGCGCAGATTTTTAAGGCTGCTGCTGATTGTTTGTTATTATTTTGCCCTCGGGTGAAAAAAGGAAGTTGATAAGGAAGTGCAAATTTTTAAGGCTACTGCTGCTGATTGTAAGCTTTGAGTTGGCCTCCCGGTGGGAAAAAGACGGAATGGGTTAGGAAGGGCAAATTTTTAAGGCAACATCTGCTGATTGTTTGTTTTGGTTAGGCCTTCCGGTGGAAAAGACGGAATTGGCTCAGAAAATGCAGATTTAGAAACTGTTACTGCTGATTGTTTGTGTTGATTTCGTCTTCTGGTGGATTGGCTTAGGAAGCGCTGATTTTTAAGGCATCTCCTACTGATTGTTTGTTTTGATTTGGCCTTCCAGTGGAAAGAGGCGGATTTCCTTAGGAAGCGCAGATTTTTAAGGCAGCTGCTAATTGTTTGTTTTGATTTGGCACTTTGGTGAAACAAAACGACAAAATTGGATTAGGATGTGCAAATTTTTAAGGGTGCTGCTGCTGATTGTTTGTTTTGATTTCCCTTTCCAATGGAAAGGGACGGGTTGGTTTAGGAAGCGCAGATTTTCGAGATAGCTCATGCTGATTGTTTGTTTTGGTTTGGCCATCCGGTGAAAAAAAAAACGGAATTGGCCTAGGAAGAGCAGATTTCTAAGGCTGCTTTTGATGATTGTTTGGTTTGGTTTGACCTTCCGGTGGAAATAGATGGAATTGGCTTAGGAAGGCAGATTTTTAAGGCTGCTGCTGCAGATTGTTTGTTTTGATTTAGGAAGGCTGTTTCTAAAATTACTTCCGGATTATTCTCCCTCTGGTAAACAGAGACAGAGCGACAAGAAAAGCACAGTTTGGGAAGGCTATAGGAATAATGTTTTCGGATTGTTCCGGCTCTGGTAATCAAAGACAGAGCGACTGGAAAAGCACAGATTAGAAAGCCGATTGCTAAAAATAGGTTCGGATTGGATGAAGATATGCAGAAAATAACTACAATTTTAACATTTGAAAAGCCTTTGCTAAGTATGGAATGTAGGGATGAGGTAAAGGATATTTGAAAAATAAAATTTCGCGTTACAGAAAAACAAAAGTCGATAAATCAAAAATTTCAATTGAGAATAGTGTTGAGAAGGAATGTAGAGATGGAAGATACGTAGAAAATAAATCAAATTGGTTAAAAATAAAGATTTAAATAAAAGTTGTATTCGGCAACACTGTAGAAAAATAAAATGGAAACAACGTTTGTTATTTTGGCAACTCTAGGAAAAACAAACAAAACTGAGTCAGTCATTGATCTATTCTTGTCAGTGATAGACGTGTCTGAGTAAATCTCTGAGTAAAATGCCAAAAATATCTAAAAAAAAAGGTGTAAAATGACAGAAATGTAAATTTGATAAGAAAAACATACCTTCTAAACACAATAAAAAAATCAAAATGTGTCTTAAATATTACAAAATGTAACAAAAAATAATAACGGTTTATTTTGAGTAATAGGTGCGAATAAAATTGATGATAAAAATCGTTCTACTTCGGCGCGGTTCGATTTTCGAGCGTGTTGCTAGAATCGAAAGGGGCCTGTACCTCGATCGTTGACCTCAAGATAAAATTATCATCTGTTAGTAGTGATAATGGGCGAAAAAGGTAACAAAATTAATTCGTCCTAATAAAACAGTTAGCCCGATTGATAACACCAAGCTTGGCTCCGGCCAAAGACGTTCACATTGTAGGACTGGAGCGAGCTGAGGTGATGACGATGTCAGTTGAGTGAGCACTGAGCAGAGAAAAAATGTGGAACGGCACCGCTTCAGTCGATTTTGCTTCCCTAAAGTCACTGACACAGCCAATCTTCGATTCCAGGTCTGTTTCTTGATTTGAATTTTCTATTTTAAATTCTAATTCTCGTGCACGGCGGTGGAAAGCAGTTTTGAATTTGAATCAACTTCATTTCAAATACAGAATTCCAATTATCAATACACAGTTTGGTTAATTATGAACACCCAGTTCAATATAAGGTGAACGATGATTAGGTATTAATTTCGAAGTACTCAATCCAGTTTGTAGTTCTAGCTCGGTAGATTAAGTTGCTACAAAGTAGAATTGTTTCGCAAAAATATAATTGAACCGTTTTTTCAATAACGCCTTTTTCCTTTCCTGAAACAGATTTTTAAATTCAAAAAATAATGTATGTGAGAATAACCCATTAAAACTAACCTAGACCTCTGTTTGATCAAGTGAGCTATACCCAAAACGGCGATTCACTTGACGCCTACCTATTTCTCCATCTGCAAAACAGTTCAGCTTAGCTCAATTCGTCCCATGCTCTTGTTCCGTCATTTTTACTCCTCGACACACTGTGCGCCGATGTCTCTATTCGCATGCAGATGAAGCTCTATTTCGGTGTGCGAAAATAAGTCACGATTTTTTGCCCTTTCTTGTTTGATTTCAGCTTGAGCGAAGACTTTATGAAAGGGTCCTAATTGTTATTTGTTTTCAAAACCCAATTCTACCTGTCATTTTTCTTTGTTTGACTATCCTCATAGAGCTCTGCCTAAATCAAGAAACTTCAGGAATAGAGGTTTCAAGTTCAAATATTTACGGCCGAATTTACATAAAGATTTGTTTACAATAGGTCAATTAGGACCGTTTCACATGTTCGCCGAGGATCGCTTTTTTTTCTCCCTCTGTTTGTATTTATCTTGTACCTGGAGCACAGGCTTGTGAATGTTCGCACCAACTCACTCATACAAAAACGCTGCAACGCCCTAGCGATGTCTGATCGTGCACCGCGTTTGTAGACATTGCAACAATGTTGCTCGACCGGCTGATAACAACTGGGTTGCGCTGAATTTCGCGTTTCCCTTTTCCACTTTTGTTGAGAGGCTTTTTTTGTGACTGGGGCCAAGCCCAAGGCAGTCGTGATCAACGACTGCAAGTTTCTCCGGCGGATGTGGGACTTGAGTGTTGAGGTGGAACATCGAGCGCGTGAACTCGGTGCTAAAAAATTCATCGCCGGAGCGGTGAACTCGCTCGAAACTGTTCACGCCACATTTCGAAAAGCAATGAACAGGCTGTGCTTGTAATTGTTTGATTGATCATGGCTAAAGGTTTTGAATTGAGCCATTTAGGGTGAGTTATCCTTCTTCGATGCAAAGTTCACATGCAAAGTTTGATACAGGTACCTACGGTATTCTGTTGTTTTATTTTTCAAAGAAGTTTAAGTAAGGCATACCGTCTTACAGATGATAAGTTTTACGGATAACGATCACAATTTTGGCCTGGTAGTAGGATTCATGCAGTGGTGCACTGCATTGGACGGGTGGATGTCCCCGGCAAGTTCGAATTCGTTTTTGCTGATAAGTTTGCAAGAAAGTGTTTGGTCTGACAAGGTATTTGAAGCTGCGGACGAAAAACCCTGATTTTTGTGAAAAACAAGATCATAGGCTGTGAAATGTGCAAGGAGGAGTGCATGAAAAACGTTTTTTTTTTGTACATTAGATCTGACAAAGAACCAGTAAAGTTTCGCCAGATTTGGCAAGCTGCCACTACAGCAAAGAGGTACTACAGTGGTATCGGGCCAACGGGTGGATTTTGTCGAAAAGAACATCAATCAATCAGAACTGCCCTCAATTCCGCCCTATCGAAAAATTTTGGGTAATTGTCAAGCAGAAGATGAAGAAGAATGGTAGGACGACTCGGTATGGAACAGAGATGAAGAGATTGTGGAACAAAATGGCCGCTGAGGTCAGCGAATAGGATGTCCAAATTATAATGAGTGGTACTCGACGGAAAGTTCGAAAATTCATCAAAACAACATCGGAGTATTTTTTTATATTTTTTCCTTTAAAGTGCAATAAAAACCCTACATTTAAAGTACAAAACATTTTTATTTCGATTACATTACTCCGAGATAGACCCGTTTTGATGCGTTCAGATTTGTAATGATCCATGCTTTAGTTTAACCAACCATACCAGTATAGTTCAATTTACTATATTGATTGTTATTTGCACAACATCAATCATGCGATTATAGTTAAATCTTTTATTTTTATAGTTGAATACATAAAACAGGGTGGCCAGCGAACCAGGAAAACCCCAGGAATTGAAAATGGAATCGGAAAACTGGGAAAAAACCTTGGAAATTCAATTCAAACCGAGATTTGAATTTCTCAAGTAAAATGCATAGAAAAGTCGGAAGTTTAAAAAATAACGGGATTGTTTAGCTCAGCGCACACATTTTGGTGATTTCCAAATTCCAAAATTCCAAAATATTTCATGTGCTATAAAATAACGAAACGTCGCAGAAAAGTATCTCGAGCATAAACTTCTTTTTAGCTCACGGATATTGTGTACTGTAGTGAATTGTAGAAAAATGTCTTTAAAATGATTAAATTTTAATAACTGTTGGAGCTTGATTTATATTGAGTTTTGATAATTCACTTTTATAGCGTTAACTAATGGAAGAATGTTAAAAATTAGACCTGAACAACTGGACGAAGAAATAAGTTTACAAAATTTTAAAAAAAACATAAAATGGAGACTTTTTAGTTGCGATGTAAATTTATACTTTGAAATTATTCAGTTTTTGACTGAAATTGATCCCTTCCTAACATCTTCTATCTAATAACTGAAAACATTTTACTCTAGTCCAGAATAAATGATGTTCAAAATATCGCCAGAAGCTCATTTTATTTTTCAGAGTCACACCTTACACTGAATCCAAACTTGCAAAAATAAGCAGAAATGCTACGAACATATTTAAAACGGGGGAACGATTTTCAAAAATTTGCGCAAAATATCGAATGAATTTTGTGAACAGATTAGATTTAATGTTATTAGAACGTAAAAAGAGTGATAGAAAATTAAGTAATTAATTCACGAAGTCCTAACTCACCTGTAGTAGGTTAACTTAATGTCAACAAAGGTGTTATGATCGTAGATTGTTTTTAAATAAATTGAAAATTGAGTTTGTTTTTTATTGAGAGCATACTCAAATGTTTTTTATTGAGTTTACGGCTGCTGACAAACAGAACAATCTCGAGGAACTTATCTTTTTCAGTTTCGAAAATATTTTTTTTTAAATTAACCTCATTTCTAAACCTTTAGAAATCGTGAATTCTCAACACATTAAGACCACGATGAAATCTTAGCCGTTTGACATCTAAATTCTTAATCACTATTTTAAAAACCACTAGACAAAATTTTACTTATTTAATTTCTTAAAACTACTTCAAGTTTCAGATTTCATAAATTTCAGATAATGTGTGAATGAGTTACAGAAGCACCTTTGAAGTTTCGGAATCGTTCATCACAACAATTAAAATTTTAAGGGTAAATCTCTAAATAAGGATTAAGATTTCTAATTGAAAGTTATTTTTGTGGTCGGACTGAAAACTCAGACTACGAATTCGCATAAAAATGCCAGAATTCAGATAAACATTTAAATTTAGAATTTTATCTGAAAACTATTTGAGAAGAAAATGAAGGCTGTCTTATGAAAAATTGAAAAAAAAATCAAACGTTATTTGTAAGAAATATTCCTACTTTATCCTTGGTATCTCCCTTCAGTAAAGGCACACTTTTTCATTCATTTTATCGGTCAGCTTTCCTCGCCAATTCCTCGTCTTATCAAAAATTCTTTTTCTTCAATTTCCACTCATTTTTTTCCCAATCTTTCCCCTTTGACAAGAACAGGGAACAATTTTGTTGGTGGATTTTGCTGCATCAAAATGAACAGGATTTTGTTATTTTTTTGATACTGAAATTCGTTTCCACCTGACGAAATCTGACCAAAAGATTACATAAAAATACGATAAATGTTAAATTGGTTAGTTGAGACCGTAGAATGCAAAGTAAACAAACGAGAATTCATTTTAAGGCTTTCGAAGTCAGCAAAAACCAGAGTTTTTGTCACCTAAACTCTGACATTCTCACGTCAAGAGAAAGTTCTTTCCAATTATGATACTTTTTACAAATCTACCATAAATACAAGTTTAAAACAACATTCTGGGCTGTATTCTAATAACTTTTCACCACTACAGCCAAAGATTTTTTTTAACAACAGCCTTGTTACATTCTTAATTGGTTTATGAATGATTTTAAAGAAAATTGTGCACCATTTTATTAAGCTTCAATTCGCATACCGTTATTATTTCGGAATCCCGAAAATGTTAAATTTAAAAAAAATAGGAACATAGCTATAACCGAAAGTAAGTGCCCATATCTAAAAGAACTAAGATTCATTCGTAGAAAAAATCGAAATAAAGTGTCAGAATACTTCGTATAGAATAAGATTCATCGGAATATATACTTTTTTGGTCATGTGTACTTTTTTGGTAAAAAAACTTGATAAATATTTTTTTTGCATACATATAACCTGAAAAATCATAAAAATCAATCGAGAAAACCGGAAAATCACCAGGAATTCGAAAAAAATATAGTAAAATATAGACGGAGTATTGTTGGAAAAACCTATACTTTTTTCTCTGTGACGTAAAACGTTAGAAAGTTAGAAATGAGACGTGAGAAGTAAGTGTGAGAGTTGAGAGCTATAAAATTAGGCGTAAATAGTCAGACATGAGACGTAACAAGTTAGACGTGTGATGTGAAACGTGAGTAGTGAGACGTGAGAAGTAAGATATGAAACGTGAGACGTGAGACGTGAAATGTGAGTCGTGAGACGTAGGACGTCTCAATTTTACTTCTGATGTCTTCTGTCACACTTTTCACGTGAGACGTTAGACAAGAGACATTTCTCTCTAACGTTAGACGTTCCATTTCTCACTACTCACGTCTTACTGCTCACTTCCCACTTCTCACTTCCCATTCTTCACTTTCCACTTCACACTTTACGTCTCACTTCTCATGATGCATTTCCAAGGTGCTACCTCTCACTCTTCACGTCTCTATTCTAACGTCCTTCACCTAGTCTCTATCTTGTCAATTCCCACGTCTCACTTCTCATGTCTCAGGTATCATGTCTTATGTTTCATTTCTTAGGTCTCATCTCGCATGTCACATTTCTCATGTCTCACGACTCATGTCTCACGTCTCACGTCTCACGTCTCACGTCTCACCTCTCACTTCTCATGTCTCACGTCTTATGTCTTATGTCTCATTTCTTAGGTCTCATGTCTCATGTCTCGTGTCTCATGTCTTTTGTCTCATGTCTCATGACTCATGTCTCTTTTCTCATGTCTTATGTCTCATGTCTCATGTCTCATGTCTCATGACTCATGTCTCGTGTCTCATGTCTCATGTTTCATGTCTCATGTCTCATGTCTCATGTCTCATGTCTCATGTCTCATGTCTCATGTCTCATGGCTCATGTCTCATGTCTCATGTTTTATGTCTCATGTCTCTTTTTTCATGTCTCATGTCTCATGTCTCATGTCTTGTGTCTCTTGTCTCATGTCTCATGACTCATGTTTCATGTCTCTGGTTTACTTCTGATGTCTCCCGTTTCACTTTCCACATGAGATGTGAAACAAACGACATGTGACGTGGCACGTGAGACGTGAGACTTCTAACGATTCCCATCTCGCTTCTTTCTCCTCACGTCCCATTTCTCACCACTCATGTCTTTCGTCTCCTACTTCTCACATTCCATTACTCACTTTTCACTTCAAATGTCCTTCTAACGTGCTCATGTCTTCCTTCTTACGTGCTACGTTTCTCGTCTCACTTCTCACGTCTCACACCTCAGGTTTCTGATTTCATGTCTCAGGTCTCACGTCTTAGGTCTCATGTCTCACGTCTCATGTCTCACTTTTGAAGCCACTTACCCCAACTTCAAAAACTTCTAATTGCTTCCCAATGAAAAGTTCTTAGAACTGACCAAATTACGCAAAACAGTGTAAAAAGCCTTGTAAAAAAGCCGAAGTTCTAATATGTTTTTTTTTTCAAAATGAAATTCTTCTCAGCGATTTTGAACCAAAGTGGCCTTTTCAAATTACAAAATTCATATTCAACATTTGTTTGTTCAATGTTAACAAAAGGTCATACATAATATCTGGAAACTAAGCGTTAAATGAAGCTTATTAGTAAGCACGATTATTAAACCTGTACTTAAATATTTTTTTTCTGGGAGCACCTCTTATTCAGCCAAATATGAACTTCAAATTTTACCACCGGATCTCCTATGGTAAAATAAAACGAGGAATGACAACTTTTACGCTCCCTCTCTCGATCGCGTCGACGATAGTTGCGATTCTCTCGATTCGATGTCGTGACAAGGAATGGAAATCAACAAACCAGCGTGGTCGAAAAATGTGATGATGATGATAGTTCCGTCACAAATACAGCACTGCATTCATTGGGGGGAACCGTGCTTCGCGGACCATGTGGTTCGCGTAAATTTCGCGAATCTGTTTTTTTTCGTGTATCGGTATTGATGTGTGTGAGCACATCATAAATTCCCCGTGTGTTGTTTGTGTATGTGCTCACATGTCGTTCGCTGTTCCTGTGAATGAATGTCTCTCTGCTGGTGGAGCCTAGTGATGGGCTGTCGAGGGGTGGCGTGTAAACACAGAAAAACTATCGCAATGTAAGCTGTGTTAGACGTGGTCGGTCTCCTGCCTGCCAGTGCCTTGGTTTGTTGCGCGTGGAGCCGTCGTTCGGACGTCGTCGTCGTCAGTCGCGATAGTTCGTTTTCCAAGTTCACGCTCACAGGCACAGGTTTTCCGGTTTTCCGTGGGGCTCGGTGGATGGGACGTGGATGCACTGCCGCGCACAAGGACTGTCGGTTCGGTGTAGATTGTGTTGAAGCTCTCGCTTGCCAGCCAATTTTAGCGTCTTGGTTGGTTGGGCTAGCCGGTCTGTGTTGGGTAGGTAGAGCAGAGCGTGTATATGGGGAGTCAACTCGGCGCTCGGATCGGACCGGACCGTACGGTACGATGCGAATCGGGTACTGTTCGTCGTCAGTTTGTGCTGTGTTGTGTGCGGCTGTCGCTGCAGCCGTCGCCGTTTTCATCCTCCTGCTCGTCGTCGTCCTCTTCTCGACAGCTCGTCCGTCATCATCTGCATTTGCACTTTTGTCGGTGTTGCACTTCTTAAATCACAAACTACCCGTCAGTTTTATCGCGACTGCATCCGAGTGCACACTTAGTTTTCCGGTTCGCTCCCGACTGTCCTCTCAAGATACGTCATCTACACCACCTACGTTGATGGTGCACTTCCGTGTTTTGAAAATTGAAAACTCCGGAAACGCGGCAACACCGGAGCGTGTCGCCTGATGGACATTCGTCCTGTACTGATTGTAGCAGGACTGTGTCACAATAAGTAGTGTGATCTAAGAAAGTACTTGAGACAGCGGATCGCTTAAGCCGTCGGCGCTTTCTCTGCAGAGTTAGACAGAGACCGACGGTTGAGCCGCTGCGGCTTGGCTGTTTTCTAAATCTCGTAAATACCGATGCACAAGATCTACATAGCCTCCCTCTAGAGTGTGTATTGGGTGCGGAAGTATTCTTGGACAGAATTGGTTGCAAATCCTAAAATAGATTGAGAGTCCGAGATAGGGAGGGAAGTGAACGGCAAACCAAACAACCAGGTTGAAACAATGTGTACGATTTCAGTTTTTTCTGTCTCTTGAAAGTGTGCCGATGATGCTATATGCTCGATAAGAGAGTTTTTTTTGACTACTTGTGTGATTCCGTCTCGTCCCATTCGGCTTGTTCAATCATCCCGAAATCGTAACCGACCAGCTCGGTGGTTCTGCAACAACAGATGTGTGCGATTTCTTGATCACCCGCAATCGTTTTGAAAATATAAATAAACCTGTTTGCGTGGATTCCGCTTGTGGTTTTTTTTCCCTGCTTCTAACGTGAAACGGAGAAGAGCAACACAAAAAAAACGCTCAGTGTTTGAAACAACATTGATAAAGTGTCACCAGGTGAAGAATAGTGCAAAATAGTGGAGAGCGCTCCAGCGACAAAAAAAAAAGTTGTCAGGGTTAATGTGTCAACCAGATTGAATATCAAGGAGTGTATTTTTGTTAGCCCGCTCTCTCACGAGAAAATCAATTCAAATCAACTCTCGGTGCTTAAACATTCGGTCAGTGCACTCATCCGAAATTTCAACCGACAAACGATGATCGAGAACTGATGGTTGGTATTCGAGATGAACAAAATTCATCACCTTACACTGCATTCGCTATCTTTACAAAGTTTATCTTTTCAACCCTACAAAGTTACCCTAATATTATTAAGTCAATTATTATAGCCAGTAATGAAACTATTCCACACTAAGTGTTTTGATAATGTCACAAGGCTTCCACTTTGTAGCGGGTCAAAAACGAAGAACCTAAGTGAATATTTCTGTTAGACGAGGTTTCACGTGACTGGATTTAGGAATCGTGGATTGTCACCGAGTGAGTGATAATGATCCGCTCACACCTGGTTGTAACATTTTATGGCGCCCTCAGTAATTTGCTGCACACAGGCGGGCCGACTTCTGAAAGCAGTAATTTAAGTTCCAATTTTCTCAATGCCCTCTTGGTGACGTTCGTCTAATTTTAATTTGACCGAGCCCTGAAATAACTTGTGCTTTTGCCTTCTAACAGTCTTTAAAAGTATTGAAGTTTATCACCTCGAGTTTGGAACTCATATTATGCGTTTTTTTTTTACATTTTTAGAATAACAAAAAAAATTTCATTACTGATTTATAAGAGCGCTTATGCGATGCTTGTTAGATTTTTTTTCCGAAAATAGAATTTTTTAAATGTTTTGAATTTGATTGTTGAATTGAATATTAAAAAATAGAATGATTTTATTATAAATCAGTAGTACTAAAAACCAACAGATAAATAAAGCTGATGTTTTTATGAATAAAAAATCCTTATGTGATGAGATAAGATGTGATAAATTTGTGATAATATGCAAAAAATGAATTAATGAAAACATTTATAGAGATATGTAACTTTAAAAAAACAAGTACTTTTTCTAATAAACTTTGAGATTTCAAACAAATTATTCTGATTTGATCAAACGAAATAATCTTCTGCAATGTCAAAACAATGTTATTTTTTGAAAAAGTGCAAATTTATTTAAGAGTAATTGAAAATTTTCAAGATTAGTTTTTGACTTGATCGGACTTGATTGACTTTGATTTGAATGATAAAATTTTGTCAAATTGAAAATTAAGCTCAGTCCCAGATGGGTAAGTTTTCTTATAATTTTCTTTTACCAATAAAAGTTGTGCTACAAAAGCACAGTGAGGGAAACAAGAATAGTACCACTATGTATTTTACCTGTTAAAATGTGAATGATTGAAAACCGTCAAAATTTTCTTTTACAATTTGATTTAAATTGTTCAACGAATGAATAAGGAAAAAGTTTACTTTTTTTATGGATGAAGCTATTGGCGTTGAGGACCAAAATATGAAAAAAGAATGCAGAACAATAGTACCTTTTATGTGTAGAAGTTAATCCCAGATTTTCTACAAACGATTTGAATAGATAACTGCATTTTTAGGTGTTTTTTTAATATTCCAAAGGTTTAATAGGGGTTTTATATGATTTTTCTCAAGCACTAAGAATTCAACATTTGAGTTATTATACTTTATCAAACTGTTTAATTTCTTCATGTCATGTTAACAGAAAAAATGATGAAATATATAGATTTAAGGCTGAATTTTAAAACAGGCTCCTAATTCAAAAATATAAGTTTGCATTCTTTCCCAAAACAGTGTTTAAAATCGATTATCTTGATGCGATATCTCAGGAATTCAATCCCCCATTTTTAGATTTTTGAAGCGAAAACGACCCAGCGAAAACGACAATAATTCAGTAGGGGTCACATAGAATCGGATTAATATTTTGGATAAAGAATCAAAACTACACAGCCAATCTGGAGCAAGCTTGAGCATTAAAAGCGATTTTTATTTAATTTGTAGATATTTCTTTGGTTTTTACCATAGTAGCTCTTGAATGTCAAGACAAAACCAAAGTTTTGATGAGCAATAAACTGCGTCGATTTGGGGTCATTTTTGAGTTTCTAAAACCCTGGAGTCTAAAAAGCTTCGTTTTGGTTCAAACCTTATCTACAGTTTTTAGCAGAATTTTGAAGTAACTTTTACATGAGTTGATTTAAGCTTCTAGATTTGTATGGGAAAATTGAATAGTCAACAATTTCAATTTGGTCAATTTGGTTTCTTACGTGGAACCAAGCCTAGTAATGGTTTTTGTGCCAATTTTTAAATTTTCTGAAAGAAATTCCCCATTGAACAACTCAATCGAAGACCGTAACTGTGTATCTTAAAAGAGAGATAAGATATCAGGTGTGTTTTTAACAAACGTTGTTTTAAATAGATTGAAATGAAAATATTTTTAGTTGTTTTCAATCGAGTTTTTGGTACCTTTAGCAAAAATATAAAATAATCTTAACAATATTCCAAGTGTTCATTTGATTAATAAAGTATTTCAAAATTTAAAAATTTCAAAAAAATTCATGATTTCTTGTAGAGTATGGTGGGGTAAAAGTACGATTTTTGTGTTATCCATTTCTACAAAATTTTGCAGATGTTTGTCCAAAAACCAAGAACAGCATTTGCTTCCTGAGACTTTGATCTCTCTTCTAAAAAATTACCAAGATAATCGATCGACGCATTTGATAGCAGTAGTGAAAATGCCTAACTGCTATCGAAACGTACTCTTACCCCACCTTAGGGGCAAAAATTCGAATGATGTGGGGTAAAATTACGACCATTCAAAATTCCACAATTCTGTATGAAGTCAAGAGGAAAATTATGTTATATCCGCTATATCAATCTTTACTTACAGCAGCCGTTTCTGATACAAATCCTATACATGGGCGAACAACGTGCGTGAATTTGGAGTTCTCCACTAATTTTCCATATTCAGCAGGTTTACGAAATACGAAATACAGTTATCATCGTATTTAAGCAATTTTTCTTGCGAGAAAGTCTTTGTAGAAACAAAAAAAGTATGCGCTGATGTTTCCAATGCATATTGAAAATAGTTGAAACTTTTCGTTTAGATCTACTGCAGTTGACCCTGTATATCATTCGTACTTTTGCCCAATTTGCAGTTCGTACCTTTGCCCATTCAAGGTTTCTTGTGATTCACAGTTTATTTTGCAAAACAAAGACATATTAATGAAATTCTTTCGTTGGTAACAACTAAACAGTCACTTTAAAACTTTCATTGATAGCCAGAATTTTGGTTGTTCTAATATGTGGCTCGAACTCGCGGACATCGGCTTAGAAAGCAACTGACTAGCCAATTGAGCTTCAATACAAGCCTCCCCCAAAAAAGGCACCCTTTTCCTTTTTATTTCTCTTTCAGCTTATTGAATGCTTTTTGAGGCGCACT
>NC_073691.1:170031616-170106616 GCF_029784155.1 Uranotaenia lowii
TGTTTCCAATGTTCGTTAGAAATTAAAGCCAGAATTGTTCGGATTGTTAAATCTTGTTCTAAAATTCTAATTTCAGAATCCAAATTTTGGATTCAGAATTGAAATGGAAAAATATGATTGAAATGTCAGGCTCAGTATGCTGTTTCAAATTCAGATTCTAAATACATATTTGATTCAAAACTCAGAATTAAGAAGGTCGAATTATTTTTTTTTATTGATTTGATCATTGGGATTTTAACAGCTATGGGGTCATTCATCCCTCAAGGTCGAATTAAGTTCTCTATGTTAAAACTTCAATCATGCATTCAGAAGATGAACTAAAAATGCAGATGATTTTCGAGACAAGGTTCTGGTGTAAATTTGAGACTCAATATCAATTTTCAAAATGTTAAAAGCTTAAGATTCGATATTGCAACTTATTATCTGGATTTATCATTATCATTATCCTATCATAGAATAGAAATAAAACCAAAACCAAGAAACTAATAATCTAAATCCAAAATTCAGGAAAATTTAAACTCAAACTTCGAGTTTGCAATTAAATTTTAAACTCATAATGACATTTATGGATCAGATTTTCATTATCAAGTTGGTATTTCAGAATTTCAGTTCAACTTTTCAAGACCGAGTTTAAAAGTGAAACACATTAACAGCACAAAAAAAAATGTTTGTTAATTAATCTGAATATTCTGATTTAAAAAATAAAATAAAAAAAAAATTATAGAAACCTTTGAACCCCAAAATTGTTTTATTGACAAATGGAAATATCGGTTCTGATCTGGGTGGATTAATAATTAATTGAATTACTGGAATTATTTTCTTACCCTTTTACATTTCAACATTTAAATACTTTATTATTGGTACAAAATCCAACAAGTCTCACCGCAACTTTCGCAGATATAAATAACTTTCGAATTACAAAATGGATTCACTGAAAATTTTCAGTTTTCACACACTTTCACGTTCAAATATTATAAAATGTCTATTTGTTCGGCCAATAAATCGTGTATCAAGTATTAAGCAGTGTATTCTAGAACCGTGAAAATATATGAAATCTCACTAGGGAAAACCGGGAAAATACCGGGAATTTAAAAATGAAAACCCGCTGGATACCCTGATTTCTACTAGGTAGAAAAGCTGCCCACCGGTAAAAGAAATAAAATACGGTGGTCAAATCGTGCGCAAAATGTTTGGACTTCCTATAGGTAGATACCCAACAAACATAAAATCGCATTAGAAATGATAGCTTAAATCGTTAACAATGTTCATGCAAATCGCAATTGCTACCAAATAAGTAAACGATCGTAAAAATGGTTAATAAAAATCGATATCAATCGGATATGATAAAAATTCCGCCAAGTTTGCAAATTTGTTTTCCCGCGCAGGATTCAAGTGAGAAAACAATCTTGTTGTTCTCTCTGCGATAAGCAGTGCAACCAGATTACTAAAAATCAGATGGTTCATTTGGAAAAAATGTTCAATGAGAGAAGCAGCAAATATTGTCGCTGGCAACGGTTTGCGCTCTCTCGCATTCTGGCAGGATGTACGAATAAGGTGTAGAATATCGCCCAATTAGTATACTTATTATCGTTTAAGCCAGTTGCTAAGAATATGTATGAACATATATTGCCTCCACTTTGGTAGGTAAATGCTGCTTTTTCGAGTTTTATGCGATGATTCTATAATGTACATTAGGGGAGAGTGGGGATACTCGATCCCCTTTTCTTATTTTCACCATATCTTTTTGGAAAAATTTAGCAACTCGCCGTCTTTGACATTTTCTGACAGCTTGTTACTTAAAGTTTCTATGCTCCAAAAATTAAAACCATACTTGAACCCCTTGATGAACTAGAAGCATTTTCGTGGGAGTAAAATAATCGCGATTTTTCTGAAGTTAGGGGAGACTTGATCCCCTATTGAAGGAGACTTGATCTTTTATTCAGGAAGCCCTGATACTTGTATGAAAATCAAACAAAATCCAAGATAGAATGTTAATTGACTATTTTGGTCATGTTTGTTCTCATTTCACAATTTATAGCAGCCATAAGAAGAAAATTCTATAACTTTGTCTCAACGCTAATAACATTGCATACTTAAAGGCGCCATTTTTTATAATTAAGAGAAAATTAATTATGTTTGCTCTTTTCTTCAGACAATTGTTTGATAAATATTAGTTTTTGGATAAATATTAGTTATTTCGTAATCAGCAATCATAACGATCAATTCAGACGAAGAATATGCCGTTTGGAAGGGGGATCAATTGTACCCAACTCTAGGGGATCAATTGTACCCATAATCAACATTTTAGAAAAAAAATTCTGAAAAAAGTTGAGAATTTTCCATTGCTTTGAAAATATGGCATTAAGAAGTTCATTTTACGCTCGAACGATTGATGCATTGGAAGAAATATTTTTTTCATAATTTTCCCATGTAAGGAACATTTTAAAGTGATGCAAAAAGATCTTCAAGTTACATTTTGTGA
This sequence comes from Uranotaenia lowii, assembly GCF_029784155.1. Lineage (NCBI taxonomy): Eukaryota > Metazoa > Arthropoda > Insecta > Diptera > Culicidae > Uranotaenia > Uranotaenia lowii. The sequence goes on from NC_073691.1 coordinate 170,034,099, forward strand.
AATTTTTCAAACAAAGTTCAATTACTCAAACAATTATTTTGTTAAAAAATTTTAAACTACATGCATTGTTATTTTGCTCATTTTGGCACATTTTTCTAGAACATTTGATCTTTGTAAGACATGCCAGTTTCGAGATATAGCTAAGGAATCAAGTATCCCCAGGGATCGAGTATCCTCATTCTCCCCTATAGATTCTATAATGCTATAGTTTACAAATAATGAACAAAGTATGTTGAGAAATATACCTACAAAAATGTTTGCCTGGTGTTTTGAAAAATTTCGTAATGGACATCAAACATACTCTTAAGCGGTCACCTGACAGGATTCCAACCAGAATCTTTTCGTTAACAAGTCAAGATTGACACAATGAATGGCTAAAAATACTAGGAAGACTGCCTCCAAATGCGACCGTTTTCTCTGAAAAGCACATTATTAGGTCCCACAAAGCTAATACTCTGTTTAAGTTGGATCTTGATTCGTGCCATAAAGCAAAAACGGTGGTGAAGTGATAAAAAGTCAAATATGCTGTTTTTGCGCCGAAGAAGGACAATCGGATAAATGCGTTATAACTTCGACCAAATCCAAAAATCTTGAATTATTTTGAAGCTCAAGCTTCAAGAAACAGTAAACGTAATCAAAAATAGTCTTGATGTGAAAGAAGGGTGGTTCATAGTATCCATTATAGATGGCGCACATGTTGCTCAAAAATAAAGTCGAAAAATTTCTTTATTGGACGCTATCTCAAAAAACACTGGACAAAACATCACAAAAATACGCACATTTAAACAATACATTACCAGGTAACTTCGCTGAAAATTTCACAAAATTACATTCATGCATTCAAAAACTATTTACAAAATTTTTTTAATACACTCCTTAGAAAATCCTATTCAGTAGTTCAGTCCTCAATTCCAAACTTTGATTAAACTGCAAATTTCGGTTAAGTTGTACCTAAATTCATTGATTCGTATTTCGATTCAAATTTCTGCTGACTCTGGTTGCTTGTCGAAAATCCGAGCTCGCCGGAGCTGAGACTTGCATTCGTTCTGTGCTGAAGGTCATAGTTTTGGATGCAAGTCAAAAGACAGGGGAATGAGAGATTTTAAATTAATCCGATGTAAGTCCAAGTTCGTCTGCATCGTTTCGAATGAAACCTGAGGAAAGACAAAGAACGTTTATGTTGATTAACCTTTTTCTAAGTCGCTCTCAACCGACTGCAAATCTAGTGAAGTGACGTCTGGCGGGAGCATCAACAACGACGCCAACTGCAACAAAGTGATGCATACTTTTCCGGAATTAAAAGCGGAACAAATAGCCGGTGGATGTTTGGCGGGATGGACGTTTCTCGAAAAGTTTAGAGAACATTGAATCCTAACTGAATCATTGCTTTGTTTTAATGGTTCTTCTCTTAATGGAGTCCTCTTTTCTCATTATACCTAAGTAGTTTAAATCAAAAATAGGATAATTTATTTCTGAAGCATCAGTCATTGATAACTTGCACTCAAAATCTAGAAACTGATAGGCTTTTCCTATCATACATAAAACTGATTAAGTGTCCAATTTAAATCTAGAAAAAAAATCTCAGCTCAACCTTAAGCAACAAAAAACATATCCAGAAGTGCTACCGGAAAGTGTTGGATTGTGTTGGATTGTGTTTGCTGAACACATGTTAATCCACGCCTGAAAGGATGTGTACAGAAAAAAAAACTTTGAAGCTGACACAGGTAAACTTTCCCGCAGCCAGTTCAGTGTAAAGTGGGGTTCTTTTGCCCCCTTTAACTTGCATAATTGTGAGCAATCCGCACTCAAGTGTGTTTGCAGGGATGTGTGTTTGGTTGTCTGTAGCTTCATTTTTTTTTCTCAGTGAGACGGGTAAAAATCTGTGAACGGCAGACGGGACAGCAGCAAGTTGATTCACAAATAAGTACCTATATGCAGGCAAGGAGTTTTCCACGCGATGCATCCTGAAGTGAGATTGATGCACTCAGGTGCTACAATGTTGGGTTCTCGGAAAAGGAAAAAAAATTGCAATGAGATCCATTGATGGAAAGCATCACTCCATGCAAACAACATGTTTTGGAGCGAAATAATGCACCGCGAAAGAATGTTAGGTTTACCGAAAACCTTTTGAGAACAAAATTATGGCCTCGTTTTTCCTTCAAACGGAGCCACATTTGAAGTTGTAAAACTTTTTTTCATTTTTGTTTGTCCAAATTTAGTTTTTCTTATATTTATCATGATTTCCCATTTTCATGTTTTCAAGTATTCATGTTTTCATGTTTTCGTGTTTTCATTTTTTCATGTTTTCATGTTTTCATACTTTCATAATTGCATATTATCATGGTTTCATGTCAATGTTATACTAGTAACTCCACGCCCAAGGAATTGTTAGTATAATTAGTATAATGATAAGTATAATTATTGTAGTAGAGTTTGATTTGTGGTTTTAGAAGGTACTGTAACTAGTTAAGTTTGGTAATTTGGCCTAATAGTTTTTGATGAAAACGCAGTTTTCAGTGGTGGAATAGATTTATCTTTACTCATGTTTCGTCAGTCTAGTCATTACATAGCTACATAATTCATCAGCACTTATCATCTTCCCTAACCGGATTAGTACTCATCACTGAATAAGTACTTTGATACTCTTACCCGAATATCTGGCAACACTATTGTGTTATCACGAACCCAATTTGAGTAGTCTCGCTTAACCGTGTAATGATGTTAACATTTGTACCGCGTTTATCATCATCACCTGTCATCATCAATCTATTGTTCTCGATTGTGAATTGGAAACAAAGTAGGTGGAGAACGAAAACAAACAATTTTTTGATACTGCTTGTGGCAGCAAAAGTCGTCTGCTGTTGTTCCGGATGCCGAAGGAAACCGTAAAGCAAAGACTGATCGTCTGCTGACGTTTCGTTGTCCACGAAATAAGACTTCCCGTAAGTAGATCCGTGTTCGCGTTTTTGCGGTATTCCAACGCCATATCGGTCATACGTCGAAAGTATCGCAGAATACGCTTCAGGCCTGCCCAATGCCTATCCGTCGGGCTGGCCTGATATTTGCTAAGTGCGCTAAACACAGCACTGATGTTCGATCTCGACCATCATCGTCATCGACGTTTTGCACCATACAAGGTTGCCGAAATCACAGAAAAATCTGTAATTTCACAGAATTTTGAGCAAATTTTCATCACAGAATCTGTGTCACAAAACACAGAATTTTGAAAAAATTACAGATTTCACAGAATTTTTGAATTTTGAATGGATTTCCAAAACCATAATTTTTTTTAGCCAATATTAAATTTAGAATTTTTACTTTGAATTTGAAAAGTGTGGTAAGATTAACAGTTTTAATTGATTTAACCCAACTTAAATGTAAAAAAGATCCAATTAATCATGAATTTTCAATTAAATTAATGGAAATAGCATCACAGAAAACCATCACAGAATTCATGGGTAAAATCACAGAAAGTCAGATTTTTTTCTTTAAAACGCAGAATTTTTTTTCGGCAACCTTGGTACCAGAATCGCGAATCTTTCGTTGATTCTGGTGGTTGATAATCTCAGCGTGCGATTGTACAACATATCTTGAGTTTTGTGTTTAGGTAACCCTAGAAAAGCATCCTCTTATAGCTAATAAAACCCTCTCTCGGTGGCTCCGAGAATTAGCCAGATTTCGATCGGCAGCACTCGTCCTAAATGCCGCAAAAGTCAAAAAGTGGTTGAAACCGCTGGCTTGGATCAGCTTAGGCGTGCTGACCGGAGCGTTGCTCCATATTACGAGAGAAGCCCTCTCAACAAATAGCCTCTTCCACCCTCTTATCTCGACTGGATCTGAAGATAAAGACGCTGATTCATCATTGCAAATCTCTCGGCCGTCGAAAATGAACTCACGCTGCTAACAGCAGCGTGTCTCGTGACGACATCGAGAGTTACCCTCTCGAAACCCGACATTCTGGCCTCGAACTCCAGCGACACTTTCTGGCTGACCTGGAGCATCTCGTGGCCTCTGCACTGATGATTCTTTACGCTGATGGTCCTCTACGCTTGGATCAGCTCATAACTGCTGACCACAGCGCACGAACAAAGTACGGGAGTAACCCTCTCGACTATCAGCATCACCCAATTAATCCGATGTGTTGCTGCAGCTGGACCCGTCCACCTCTACGCAGCCCGGTTGAGGACCTTGAGACTGCTTCGGACAGTCGGACGTGTGCTTACGCTTGCTAACCGCAGCATGGCTTCTGACGGCATCGAGAGTAACTCTCTCGGTCCACGAACCTCCCCGGACTCCAGCTATGACGGAACCTCCTGACTGGCCTGGGATACCTCGCTGGCTGGTCTTTGCGCTGGCGATCCTTTGGCCGCTGGCTGGCTGTCTCTTCGGTGGTCCTCTGGCTCGTTTCTGGGCTGATTTTTCCCTCTGCGCTAGATGCTTTAGAACTTGCAAACTGTAAGTATACTTGAGAGTACCCCTCTCACTAACTCATAATTTTCCAATCCAGACGTATATGGGCCCATAACCTGTTGGAAGCGCAGGTTTCAGTGGTGAAATAGAGTTATCTTTATTCATGCTTCATCAGTGCAGTGTAGTCATTAAATGTTTACACAATTCATTAGTGATTGCTATTGTCTCACTCTCATCTTCCCTAACCGGAAAAGTATCATCTTCTCTAACCGGAAAAGTACTCATCACTGAAAAAGTACTTTGATACTCTTACCCAGAATATCTGACAACACTATTGTAGGCAACAACTCGAGTAGTCTCGCTACCGTGTGATGATGTAAACATTTGTACCGCGTTTATCATTACACCTTTCATCAGGGGACAAACGGAGAATCATCGAGATAAACGAAGAATCATCGTCAATGATCAAACAAATTTTGCAGCCAATGATTAAATTTGTGGTAATTTGTTGCAATTTGTTAGAGAGAATTAGAAGGTTTAAGTTAAAATGAGAGAAAACGGTGCTCAGAGAGAGTGAAAATGTGCTAAATGTTGCAAATTGTTGCGATTTGTTAGATTTGTTAAGCAGTTGTGGAATGCAATCCTTCGCCTGTCATCATCAATCTATTGTTCTCGATTGTGAATTGGACACAAAGCATGTGGAGAACCAAAACAAACAATGTTTTAATTCTGCTCGTGGCAGCAGAAGTCTTCTGCTGTTGTTCCGGATGCCGAAGAAAACCGTAAGTTTCAACAGTTTTTAGTTGCTCGGGATGCTTTTGCTCAATATTTTTGAAACCTTATTTTTCTGGCAAGGTGAACTCCATCTTTGTTGCGCGCTTTGATTATTTCACAGCCAAATGATTCCTAGTATGTTCAAATGAGCGATTGATTCGGAAATATTCCGAATCGCGTGATGAAAAGAACTGATCAAAAAACGATGCCATTCAGAATTTCTCTGTCGCTTCGATTGTTTCCGACTGTAGTTGTGTACAGATGGATGGATGCTGTAATATACCAGGTGGAAGTGAAAGTTGTTAGGTGAGAAATCTTGTGTGTGCCGTTTTCCTACTAACATGGCACAGTTGGTTCAGCTTCTGAGAATTTTCGGAATAATTTTATTGATATGTTTAGGTATAAACTACGCACAATGAAGTTGAAGAAAATTTCCCTTCAATTTATGACAAACTTTTTCAGAAAAGCTTCTCGTTCCTTTCGAGGAAACACTGCTGAAAGTTGACATTTTTTCCGAATTTTTTTCGTACATCAAATTTTCAAAACACAAATAACAATCGAACTAAAAAAAGTCAACAAAATATCCCCATTGTGTGCTCACACTTCCACGGGAGATGACAAAGAGTGGTGCCATAGCAACCGCCGCCTGTTACGTCTTCGTTGGGGTCGGAGTGCATCAAGAAACAACGGAAACGGAGAGAGTGGTGAAAACATAGACACTGCAATCTCGCAAGTTCAAGGACACGATTCTTCATCCAAGGCGGTGGGTGGCTTGGGAGCCGTGTGTATTGAAGCATGCGGCTGTTTATTACTGACATTCGTTCGTCGATACTTTTTCCCAGTAACGAAGCAGAAGGAAAAATGGAGAAAAAAGTTGTTTGAAACTAGGGCACCCACACAATCAGAGCCGAACGGATCCAAGCTGGCGCGTGGCGTTCCCTAGGTTGTGTTTGTCCGTAATCAGAAAATACGATATTACAAAGGACAATTCCCGTTATCAAATCAGAATCATCGGTCGGCGGAAGGTGGTTTGCATCGGCGTTCGGTCGGATTTTTGTTTGGGTACGGCCGGTTGTTATGACGCGACCGGGTTCGCTTCCCTCCTGATATGCTTCGTTTGTTCGGGATACCGGGGGCCAAGCTCGGGTTCCGAGGACCGAATAGTACGAGTGTGTTCGTGCTAGTATATTTGTGTTAGTTTCGGAGAAAGAGTATGACAACAGGGGTACATGTGCGAATCCAACCGATGAACAACCCAAAGGCAAAGAACTCAAATGTTCATCATTTTCAGTTACACTTCTTATCTCACACGTATCATCACGAAGCTCTGCCAAGGATGAACCGAGCTCGGTACCAGCTATCTTTTCCGGTAAAAGGTGGTTCCATGGCAGCAATTTCTCCGTAATTGGATCATGCTCATTAAATAGCAATTCGCGGTACCATTATCGTTGCACGATTTGCCCCCCGTGGCTTTTCTGCTCAAAATACAACCTTGATTGCTGCCTCACAACTCTGGTGGGAATCGGGAGGCCTCTAATTTGTACGTTTAAAATGTGATTTGGATCATGAGTTCCAATAAAAATTTGTATCTGTACCCTATGGACAGAACCTCACAGACAACGGGACGGGGTACTTTCATCGGGAAATATATCTTTGGAATCATTTCCTCAAACACGTTGAGAACGAGAAACATTCGATAAAGTGTTAGAATATTCTTTTCCCACCAAACGATTAAGTCATAAATTCTAGGTCAATTTGTTTGTGCTCAGCAAGGGTGCTCCTGTGAGATCCTACTCAATTACCGGAAACAGGGTATAAATTTGGAAGGGGTTGTTTTCCTCTTCTTTTGTATCTTTTCATTCGTGTTGTTGGGATCAAAAGTGGTGCAAATTGATTTATGTTTACCGTTCGATCCATGCGGATTGGTTATTTGATTTTCTATGACGAGAGGAATGCTGTTTATGCATTACACGCGCCCTAGATCCAAGGGGAAAGAACAAAGTGCCGGCTGTATTCGATACTAATTCTTCGATACAGTTGATTGGTGAGGGACAAAAATTCAGTATGTGGTCAAGCTTCTATTCAAAATGCTCCTCGCTTTTTCCAACACCTTAGTGATTTTCTTCCTACGGTATATCCGTCCATCATTTTAAATCTATAATACTCACCTATAAAGCCGCACAAAATTTCTAATAACAAATTCCGGTGAATTCTCCCCTTAAAAGTAATAATAAATAATAGTAAGATGAGAAGCTCAGCTATTTTGAAGATTTGTTACATATTAAGTGGGCTCGTCAACAATGCCAAAAACAATAATCTCCGAAAAAAACCTATTCCTAGTTCTATTACTAGTCCTAGTCCAAATCCTAGTCCTTATCCTAGTCCTAGTCCTAGTCCTAGTCCTAGTCCTAGTTCTAGTCATAGTCCAGTCTGAAGTTGGCAATAGAGGAAAAGGAGAAGGAGGAAAAAGGAGAAAAAGGATAAAGCAGAACGATGATCATGGAGAAATTGAGAAAGAGGAAAAGGGTGAGATGTATAAGTGCATGAGCACAGCCTACCCCTTGAAGTAGTATCATAGGGTGAAACCAAGGGGCACATGTGGCACACGAAGCCCAAGGTGGTTTTAGTGGGACGAACCCACTCACGGCAGCAAACACCCGGCTGTTATGGTTTGATGTCAAATTTCCATCTTGTAAAAAAAAACTCATAGTCCTAGTCCTAGTTCTTGTCCTAGTCCTAGTCCTAGTCCTAGTCCTAGTCCTAGTTCTAGTCCTAGTCCTAGTCCTAGTCCTAGTCCTAGTCCTAGTCCTAGTCCTAGTCCTAGTCCTAGTCCTAGTCCTAGTCCTAGTCCTTGTCCTTGTCCTAGTCCTTTTCCTAGTCCTAGTCCTAGTCCTAGTCCTAGTCCTAGTCCTAGTCCTAGTTCTAGTTCTAGTCCTAGTCCTAGTCCTAGATCTAGTCCTAGTCCTAGTTCTAGTCCTAGTCCTAGTCCTAGTCCTAGTCCTAGTCCTAGTCCTAGTCCTAGTCCTTATCCTAGTCCTAGTCCCAGTCCTAGTTCTAGTCCCAGTCCTAGTCCTAGTCTTAGTCCTAGTCCTAGTTCTAGTTCTAGTCCTAGACCTAGATCTATTTCTAGTCCTAGACCCAGTCCTAGTCCTGATTCAAGTTCTAGTCCAAGTCCTAGTTCTAGTTCTACTTCTAGTTCTAGCTCTAGTTCTAGTTCAAGTTCTAGTTCTAGTTCTAGTCCTAGTCCTTGTCCTTATCCTAGTCCTAGTTCTATTCCTAGTTCTAGTCATAGCCCTAGTCCTAGTTCTAGTCCTAGTACTAGTCCTAGTCCTAGTCCTAGTCCTAGTCCTTTTCCTAGTCCTTTTCAGAGTCCTTTTCGTAGTCCTAGTCTAAGTCCTAGTCCAAGTCCAAGTCCTAGTCCCAGTCCTATTTCTATTCATAGTCCTAGTCCTAGTTCTAGTTCTAGTTCTAGTCCTAGTTCTAGTTCTAGTTCTAGTTGTAGTCATATTTCTAGTTTTAGTTCTAGTTCTGGTTCTAGTTCAAGTTCTAGTTCTAGTTCTAGTTCTAGTTCTAGTTCTAAATAGTTCTAGTTTTAGTTTTTGTGCTAGTTCTAGTTCTAGTCCTAATCCTAGTCCTAGTCCTAGTCCTAGTACTAGTCCTAGTCCTAGTACTAGTCCTAGTCCTTGTCCTAGTCCTTTTCCTAGTCCTAGTCCAAGTCCTTGTCCTAGTTCTAGCTCTAGTTCTAATTCAAGTTCTAGTTCTAGCCCTAGTCCGAGTTCTAGTTGTAGTTCTGGTTCTAGTTCTAATTCTAGTTCTAGTTCAAGTTCTTGTTCAAGTTCTTGTTCTTGTTCTAATTTTAGTTTTTGCTCTAGTTCTGGTTCTAGTTCTAGTTCTAGTTCAAGTTCTTGTTCTTGTTCTAGTTTTAGATTTTGTTCTAGTTCTAGTTCTGGTCTTTGTTCTAGTCCTAGTCCCAGTCCTTTTCCCGGTCCTTTTCATAGTCCTATTCTTAGTCCTAGTCCTTTTCCTAGTCCATTCCTAGTCCTAGTCCCGTCCCAGTCCAAGTCCAAGTCCTAGTCCTATTTCTATTCATAGTCCTAGTCCTAGTCCTCCTAGTTCTTCTAGTTCTAGTCTTCCTAGTCCTAGTCCTGTTCTTAGTCCTAGTCCGATTTCTAATCCTCCTTTTCCTAGTCCTAGTTCTAGTTTTAGTTCTAGTTCTAGTTCTAGTTCTTGTTCTAGTTCTAGTTCTCGTTCTAGTTTTAGTTTTTGTGCTAGTTCTAGTTCTATTTCTAGTTCTAGTCCTAGTCCTTGTCTTAGTCCTTGCCCTAGTCCTAGTCCTAGTCCTAGTCTTAGTCCTTTTCCTAGTCTTTTTCCTAGTCCTAGTCCAAGTCCTATACATAGTCCTATATTTGAAATTTTCAAAGGTATTTCAAAGTCAAATGCGTTTATGTAGGAGTGCTCATCTGAGTTAAAACTAATAAATTGTTAATATAAACATTAAATTCACAAAAACTCATCAACTAACTCAATGATTCTTTACTCCTAATTTCAGGTAAGATCAATTCATTGCTGGACCGCTATGGTGTAGTTTTCTGTAAGTAACAACAAGAATGAATTTTTTGATAAATGAAATGTTTGATTCTGCCTAAAATACTGAATGTTGAGGTAATTTAAGAAAGGAAAGGAGCTGCAAAAAATCACTTAAGGTGTGGCATTATAATAAACACTTGGTGTTACATATTCAGCAACTGGTTTTAATTAATGACCCAACATGCTTCCATTACTATTAACGACATGCAAATTTAATTACCATCAGTTGTCGAACGAGTAAAAATGCCATTTTACTGAGCCGAAGTGCACCGGCATTTTTTTTTGCCAATGCCATTGCTCAAATAGCTGTTAGTAAAGGATTTGAAAATTGGTTCATAAGATGAGAGCTTTCAAAACTAATAACTTGGAAAAACCAAACATCGACGAACATTATTGATCAAATATTTATCTCTGAAACGGCTTGACGACAATCGATTCTTGTAGTCGTCTTGTTAACGAGGATTCTGACACATGTGACAGATATTTGTCGAAGAGGTAGCTCGAAAAACTCATCGAGAAGTTTACAGTTGTTGGTCTTATCATTTGCAATCAAATGATACCAGCTCAAACCAAACATAAAAGATAACAAAAACGTGACATAATCCTTCCTGAGGGTCCGGCGTGATAATATAAGTGCTTTTTCCTGTGAGTAGGTCCATTTTTATTTTTGCTTCAATCTTGTGCTCGATTTTTTGGGTGACTTCATCGAAGTGGAAATGTTTATACTTAGCATGACATTTTAGAGTTTTAATTATTCTTTCAAGTACATTTGTACCTTCTACCTTTCTTTATGAAAACTTTTGTTTGGCAGTCTGCTACAATCAATTCTGGCCTCGAATGAATGAATCGGAGTCAAAGAAACGAAAAAACCGCATCAACCGAAGACAACTGGCTACAATTTCAATTATTTTAACGGCCTTTTTCTCGCCCATTTAGCTCATGGAAAGCACGGAGGGCACGACCGATCACAAAAGTAATCTCCTTCAGCCAAAACAAAAAAAAATGCTCCCCACAGTTCGTTCCTCCGAGGTTTTCCCGCTCCTTTTCGCCAACTTGATACCAAACCTCAAGTACATTTCCTTCCCGGGGTTAAGAAGGCTCTCCCGGACAGACGTTGGGACCTTGAGACGCGATTGATTCAGGCTCGCGCAGAAGTCAGATGGCTATTGAGCGATGCCAATTTGGAGAATCATAATGACTCGGCAGCATGCAAGTGGGCAGCAGCAAATCCGCGAAACAAGTCATCAGACTCATGCTTGTCCATGATGTTGCCTCTCGTTGTTGTGTTGAGCTTTCAATCTGCCCTCTGTTGATACAAACATTAAAAATCGACTTATTGGTTAGGTGCATGCGATTTTGCGAAGTTTTCCCTCTTGTTATCGGGTTGAATGTAGCAATTGTCGCTATTGCACCTAATGGCCAATGATGATCTGGGTGTATGCGTCTTGAAGCAGGGCTAATTTAGGGCATCAGTTCCGGAATCATCGGTTAGGTTTGGAGTAATTTTTATCCAAAGATTGTTTTAAACGATCAGATTGTTGGGCTCCGACTATCGGGCCGAAGTTCATTTGGCCGAATTGTACTTCACAGTAAGGATACCGACATTTTGAATATTGTCTACAGTTCCAGTTCCACGATGCCAGTTCCATCAAAAAGGACGGACTGGAGAAACGCAGCCTTGAAAGGCTGCTGCTTTGTTTGTTTTGAAATTTAGCCATTTCCGGTAAATAAGACGGACTGAAAAAGTGCAGATTGGAAAAGTTGCTTTTTTTTTTTAATTTTAAAATGATTCAAGTTCCGGTAAATAAGACGGACTGAAGTAGCGCAGATTGAGAAGGCTGCTGCTGTGTTTATTAAAAAAAATAATTCCAGGTTCAGTGGATAGGACGGACTGAAGAAGCATAGATTGGAAAGGCTGCTGCTTTGTTTTTTTTGAAATGATGCCAGTTCCGGTAAATAAGACGAAATGAAGAAGCGCAGATTCAGATGACAGCTGATTTGTTTGTTTGGAAATTATGCCAGTTCCGGTAAATAAGACGAACTGAAGAAGCGCAGATTAGAAAGGTTGCTGCTTTGTTTGATTTGAAATGATTCCAGTTTCGGTAAACAAGACGGACTGAAGAAGCACAGATTGGAAAGGCTGTTGTTTAGTTTGTTTTGGAATAATGCCAGTTCCGGTAAATAAGACGAACTGAAGAAGCAAAGATTGAAAAGGCTGCTGCTTTGTTTGTTTTGAAATAATGCCAGTTCTGGTAAATAAGACGGAATGAAGAAGCGCAGATTCAGATGGCAGCTGCTTTGTTTGTTCTGAAATGATTCTAATTCCTGTAAATAAGAAGAACTGAAGAAGCGGAGATTGGAAAGGCTGCTGCTTTGTTTGTTTTGAAATGATGCCAGATCCAGTGAATAAGACGGACTGGAGAAGCGCCAATTCGAAATGCTGCTTCTTCATTTGAAAGGCTGCTGCTTTGTTTGTTTTGAAATGATTCCAGTTCCGATAAATAAAACAGACTGAAGAAACGCAGATCAGAAAGGTTGCTGCTTTTTTTGTTTTGAAATGATGCCAGTTCCGGTTAATAAGACGGACTGAAAAAGTGCAGCCTTGAAAGGCTACTGCTTTGATGATTTTGAAAGTATTGAAGTTCCAGTGAATAAGACGGACTGAAGAAGCGCAGATTGGAAAGGCTACTGCTTTGTTTGTTCTGAAATGATGCCAGTTCCGGTAAATAAGACCGACTGAAGAAGCGCTGATTCGAAAGGCTGCTGTTTTGTTTGTTAATAAATGATTCTTGTTTCGGTGAATCAGACGGATTGAAGAAGCGCAGCCTTGATAGGCTGCTTCCTTGTTTGTTTGAGAATGATGCCAGTTCCGAAAAAAATTAGCTCATTGACAAACTTTAAATTGATCGAAATTTAAATTTAAAAGTAAGATCAAATGAAATATAAAAGAACAAAAAACTTGTCAAAAAATCTTTTTAAAAAAATGCTTTTCGATTGATAAATTCACAAATCAGCTATCGGTCTAATACTGTGAGAGACGGACGTGTTAAAGCGAGATTCTGAATTACGATTTAAATTGATCGACAAGTAGGTTATCGGCTTTGTTCAAGTCTAAGGGTACGAACACAGTGAGCGCGAAGCGAAATATTCATTCACCGGATGAATTTCGCAAGTTCGTTTTTGAAGGCCGGCCACAGTGCACGCGAATTGCGAAGGGGTTACACACTGAAAAAAATCTTTGCAAATTAATTGGCAGAATCAAAACTGTGAGAGCGGGATACGCGTTTATTGCGAAAAACCACGTTAATTCCGGAAAACTGGGTAAAAAAACCTTTCGAGTTGCAGGACCGCAGGGATTATAAAAAGGAATCTTATGGACATGAATACTCGCTTATTGGACTTTATGAAGACGTCGGAAAATAGATTTTTAACGCCCAAATCCAAGATGGTGGCTTCCGACTAACATCAAAATGCTTCAAATGACTGAAAATCGCATAAAACGCCCACAATGTAGATAATAGGTGAAAGGAATCAATTAGTAGAAGTCGAATTTTACAGTCTGGCGCTATGAAAATCCATCTCAAAATCCATACGGCGGCAAATGACTGAAAATCGCATGAAAAAAATCTAATAAAACTATGACAAAAATATAATAAAACTATGAAAAAAGCAATGTTTTGACAACAAAAATAACGAAACGCTGATAAAACTTTGAGGAAAATATGGGAAAGTTGATAAAAATATAATAAAAATTGAGAAAAATATAACAAAACTTTGATAAATTTGACATTAAAATGGCAAAGTCATGACCAAAATATAAAAAAAAAATCTTACAAAAATTAATTTAAATTCACTAAATAATAACAAAAGATTCGCAATAATGACAAAACTCGAAAAAAACTTGGACAAATATTTGACAAAATTATTGAAAATATGACGAAGGAAGTAAAAATATGACAAACAAAATAATTAATCAAAAATTACAAATATGACAAAATTTTGCAACAAAATAACATAAATTAGGCAATACTACGACAAAAAACTTACAAATGTGATAAAAAAATTACAGAGCTATGACAAAAATACGATCAAAATTTAACAACTATAGTAAAAATATAAAATTATTACAAAAAATTAACAAAGGTTTGTTATAGAACTGTCAGATTTTGATCATTTTAATTTAATTTTTGTCATAATTTCGTCATGTTTTCATTTGTCGTATTTTTTCCATAGTTCTGTCATATTTCTTGTTCATATGATTGTAATATTTTTTTTTAAGTTTTGTCATTTTTCGCTCGATTATAATCTTTTCACATTTTTTCTTCAAACTGAAAGTCTTATCCGGTACAACTGTGTTCGATGATTATTCTTGGACTTGAACTCACAGACATCGGCTTAGGAGGGAACTAACTTGCGGACTGAGCTACACATATTACAAGCCCAAAGTTTTGTCTAGATTTTGTTTTTTCGTCATATTTGCCATATTTTTGAAACATATTTTAAATTATTTTTTTCGGATTTTTTAATTTTTTGTTAAACTTTTGTAATTTTACAGTCGTATTTGTCAAAATTTTGTAATTTAAAAAAAATCATTTGCAAGTATTGTTATATTTTTATCTCATTCTTCATAATTTTTACATTATATTGTCAAATTTTTATCAAATTTTTGTCATTTTCAGAACTTTGTCATATTCTAGCCCATTTGTATAATTTTTTTTTAATGTAAAACTTTTGCCATGTTTTTAACACCTTTGTAATATTTTCCATAGTTTTATATATGTTTGTCAGATTTTTATGATTTTATTGTAAATATTTTGTTACTACTTTGTCATTTTTGTAAATTTATTATTTGTCCTTATTTGTCCTTATATCAATTCTGTCAGGGTTTTGTCATTTCATTGTCAAATTCTGACCAAAATTGGGTCATATATTTTTTTTACATTTTTTTAAGATTTGCCATTTTTTGTGAAATTTTGTCGTATTATTCACTATTTTGTTTGTCATAGTTCTTTCGAATTTTGGTCATTTGGAAAATTTTAGAAATAGTTATTCATTTTTGCCACAGTTTTGTTATGTTTTTGTCATTATTACTTTTTTATAACACTTGTCATATTTTTGTTTTTTTCTTTGAGTGCTTTTTTGCAGATTTCTTTAAATTTTTGTTGAATTTTGTCAGTCATTTTTATCTACTTTTTTAGCCCTTTTACTTATTACCTATATTGTGAACGGTTCATGCGACTTTCAGTTATTTACTGCATTTTGAATTAAGTGGAAACCGTCACCTTTGATTTCATGATGGCGTCGGGCAGCCAAATTCGACTTCTACTTATTGAGCGCTTTCATCCAATACCTATATTGCGCGAGTTTCATGTGATTTTTAATCACTTCCAGCATTTTAAAGTTGAGTGGAAGAGGCCATATTGGATTTCAAGATGGCGTCAGAGAACGAATACCAACTTCTATCGGTTCAGCTCCTTCCTATACACATATTGTGGGGCTTTCATGCCACCGGTCGTTTATTGCCTGATAGAATTTGTTTCAATTGAAAAAGACTGACACCGCGTTATTTGCGAAAATCCGCGCTAAAAAGCAGCGTATTTTTCATAACCAAAACAGAAACGGCAATGATGATTAAATAAATAAACTTTTGAAAAAGATTTTTGATAAATTATCATTTGTGATGAAAAATATCCGAGAGAATATTTTCAGTGTATGTCCGGATGAACTGGATGAATTCGTGCGAAAATTTGCTTGCACTGTGGTAGGTCGACGTTTTTCCAACGTGTTTTAATGAGAAGCGGTTTTTCGCGCGAATTGGAAATTCGCTTCGCACTTCGCTACACGCTCATTGTGAGCTCGACCTAAGGCCGATGATATAGTGAATACGATGCGACGTGATGCGGTGAATGCGATTCAATGCGGTGAAGCACATTTGATGAAAATTCACACATCGTATTCACTATGTCATCGGCCTAAGTCGATAACCTTCTGAGGATTAAGGTTGCAAAAATCACAGAAAAATTAAAAAAATTGTAAACAAATTCTCATCACAGATTCTGAATCACAGAACACAGAATTTTGAAAACATTCACAGGTTTTTAAAATGTGTACTTTTATTCATAATTTGAATTTTTTGTCAACATTAATTTTGGATTTATAAAAAACTTGATGAGTTCAGTAATGTTAACTGATTTTTTTTTCAAGAAAAATGTAAAAAACACTCATTTTGTCATGACTTTTCAAATAAAATTAGCTATTTTCATCACAGAAATCCCTTACAGAATGTTTGGAATCGTAGGAAGTTTGATTTTTTTTTTCGTAAAAACACAGAATTCATTTTTTCTACAACCTTACTGAGGATTCTAGCAAGTAGCTAGTGAAATATTAGGATTTGAGGGTTTCAAATACTCAGGCTGAAGTTAAAGGAACTTTTTAAATTATAGTTTCATTCAGCCAAAAGGTTCTGAAAACCTTTTTTTTTTAAATATTAGTGAATATTCTAACACATTTTTCAGTCTTAATTAATCTCTAACATCTTCCTAAAGGTGTGTTTGATCATCATTTGCATTCTCGTATTGAAATAAATTAACAGTTGAAAAAAATAGTCTGAATTCAATGCTTAACCTTTAAAAGGGTACCCAAGTAACAATTTAAATTCAAATAGGCTTTGTAAGCAAATGAGGGTGTTTTATAAAAGATTCAAAAAGTCTTTGATATCCTTTAAGGTATTTCAATAAGAACTCTATAAAAACGTTCTTCAAGATAGCTACAAAACCTTTATGAAACTTTTTACAAAAGAGTCAATTATATTTCTTTTGAGGCTTTTTGTAAGAGATTTCAAGAGTTCTATTAAACCATTTCCACACTTCCTTATGAAACCTGAAATATCTTCCGAAAAAAAATCATAATTGCTTTGATATAGTACAAATTGACTGTGCGATAACCCTTATAAAAAAAATAAAACTTGGAATAAAACCTAATAGTTTGATAGTTTCAGAAATTTACTGTCAAAATGACCTTAAAAAACCCTTATAAAGAAAGAAAACTTTAATTAAAACCTAATAGTTTAATAGTATTACAAATTGACAGTCAAAATACCCTTAAATAACCCTTATGAATATAGAAAGTCTCGATTTAAACCTTATAGTTTAATAGTATTACAAATTGACTTTTAAAATACCATTAAATAACCCTTTTAAAGAAAGAAAGCTTTGAATAAAACTTAATAGTTTTATAGGTAGCAAAATACTCCGTATGAGGTCTTCGTCAAGAAAAAAATGAACAACGCCAAACAGAATGTAAACAAACTTTTTGCATTTTGATATATTGTAAAATTTATTGTCAATATTTCCTTTTTTATCTTCACACCAGTTACAAAATGTATAATCTAACTTTTAGGGAGTTCGTTCGTTTTCAGTTATGGCTAACATTGATTCCATCAAGCATGTTTTGAACCGAAAATGCCCGCCGGAAGGCTGTGATGTTCTTGATCTTACATAACACATCGACTCCACAGCACCCACATTCACTGGTCCATTCCTGTGTTCCATTTCTTCCTTCTTAGAGGTACTTGTTGTTCCGATGATGCTTCAGCTTACCGTAGTACCGTAAAACCATTCCTTAAACGATGACCTTGAAAAACAGAGCGGATCCCATACGCTTTAGTGTCCACTATTTGTGCTATCATCGCCACCAGGCGCGAGTGACCACAGTCCCGGCTTCGGCTTTGGAACTCTTTTCCCTGCGCACAATCAAAGATCCGAGTTCGTTCAGCTTCACTTGTCCGAAATGAGTATCCGGTTTGCCGTAGTAACGGGATGGACTTTGGTATATTATTTTCCCGGATAAATCACTAAAACCCATCTGGGTTCTTCTGTACGCTCTAGTTAAACGTCAAATAACCTTAAAAAAGGAAGCTTTGCATAAAAAATAATAGTTTTATAGCAAACAAATTTCTCCGGATATGGTTTTCTTCAAGAAAAAATGTAGATGAAATGTTCTATAAGTTGCATAAGGGATTTAACCAGGTCCAATTATTCCAGAAAAGGAATTTATCTAGACAATCTAGTTTTATAACTGACTTTTATAAATCAAATAGGAATTATTGTTCATTCCCCATTTTTTAAAGGGAAAATTTTAAAAGAATATTTTTTTTTATTGAGTTTTATTGCGTTAAAAGCAATTTTTTACCGTATATTGAAGAAAAATATTATTTTCGCAGAATGTTAAATCAAATTATGACGAAGAAGACAAGGAAAAATACATTTTCACAAAATGGAATGCTATTATGAAGAAAATTAATTGATTTGTTTTAATTAATTTCAAAGGTTTAATGTGGGGCGCATTTTCATTGCTAGTTTTTCAAAAAATTAATCGATAAAATCAGATGCGCAATATCTTTATGCGAGAAGAACTTGAAAAAATCGAATGTAACTTTATGATTTTTGATTATTGAATAGAGAAAATATAAAAACATTAAGTCAGAATGATTTGATTTGGTATAAACATTTTTAAACCATCTATTGGAGAGAATTGATTCAATCAAGATTTGTTTTCCTATCACGAGAATTCATGGTCTTAGAAGAGTTTTTTGTAAAGGCCTTATATATTCCCATGGTTTTATAAAGTATTTTAATTCCTGTTTGGAAAACCTCCTGTAGGTGGGCCTTTTTGTATATATAAGCGTTTTATAAATGTTTTGAAGGAACTTATAAAATTTGGTGTTGATTTAAGGCGAGGTTTTATAGATCTCTTGTAGATTCTTATAAAACTAAAATTGTTACTTGGGGTAACCAGACTCCCCGAGAAAAATGGCACCGTACCACCCAAAGACTACGTAAATCGATCTTCGACGGGACTGATACTGATTCAAAGTCTTCATTTTGCTTTAAGTTTGAGATTGTAGAAGAACAGAAAAAAGCAAATTCAATTCTTATAACGTCTGAGAAATGTTGCCAACTTCCCGGGCAACAAGTTTGATTTACGAGTCTCTGCTTTGTCACCATTTTCCGATCTTCAAATGGTTCTAAATTTAATCACAAAACTGCTCCCGGAAATCTCGCAGATTTCAAATAATACTACCCTCTAGCGTACAGAAGCTGTGATACGAATTTGAAAAGATGCCATTCGATTCTTAGGCTCGAGCACATATGGTTTCGGTACTTGTCGTGTGGAGGTGCCAATCGTTTCATTAGCAGCAAATATCTTAAAGTCGTAACCTTTGATTACAGCGACGAGAAGAATTCGTTTGGGGAGAACGAGGGCCAACAAAAAAAATCTTCCTAGGGAGTAAATGTCTCTACCCAACTTCTTGACATTTTTGTGCCGGTAATTAGTGTCACTTTTTGATCATTTCCAAGCAACTGAAAAATGACACAGTGGCGTTACAGTTGTACACTTTTTGAATTGAACATAAGCATAAGCATACCTAGGCATTTGTATATAATAATCATTATTGAATTTGAAATATTTCATTTTTTTATTTACAAATTTGATTATTCCATTTATGTTTTGGATTAAAATCCATAACGCAGCGACTGCGGAAAACGCTCATTAGTATTAACTCCATTTTCATTACATGGCGACCGTCAAAAAGTGTTAGAAAGTTTCAAATTTGTAGAGCTAAACTTTCTCAAATTTCTTACTTTCCGAGTTCAATTTCCCCAGTGGATTCTTCAAACGTCACAGAAGGCATGACATATTTTTCTGGCAAATTAATCTGTTTAAGAAAAATTCAAAAAGACGCCCCTGGAACCGATATTGAGATTCCGCTGCTCCGTGGTCTCCAATTACATGTGACAAATTTTTCCCCAAATCTGATCCCGATATGAATGATGATTGCTTCGGTGGATTAGCAGTAGCAACTTTGCCAAATTGTCAACGCACGATGAGCTGCAGCTGAAACTAGAGACCGACTCAAACGAGAGAACCGATCTGAGGTGTCTGCAAGCAGCCGGGAGCTGCTAAAAACGGTAATTCAAATTACGAGGAAAGAAACAGGGGGAGTACATCAGCGAATAGGGTGCCTTAGCTCAGTTTGGCATATCGAAAAAGAGTTTCAATTAAAATTGTTTTAAATCAGTAACTTCACTATAGAAGAGTCTAAGAAAATTTAAATAAATTCTTCCACCCGATCATCACGACAACAATTCCACATGCTCTCCCATTTCTTGTGATAAATTTCGCTTACTCAAATTCTGATGTAAATCGGCGAATGCATTGACCGAGCTGAACGTCTAGCGGCGTTTTCTTCAGACCACGATTGCCGCGAAAATGAAAATTCGCGAACCGGGAGCTGCATCGTCATTTGACATTCAAATTTGTCATATGGGTCAACCTTCAAGCGGGTAATCTGAGTTTGATTGGAAGTTGTTGAGGAACTTTTAACGAGGGTATTATTTATTATTGAAAATTTTTAATTTTGTAAAAATCATATCTTACATTCTAGTGTTTCTTTAGAGAAAACATTTTTTCATGAGTGTGTATATGTCTAGTTTATTTTAAAGGAATAAAATGAGCAATTTTTTTCTCGATTCAGTCTCCAAAGATTGAAAATCCTGTTCTCCCAGGAGCTACAAAAACTAAAAGCAAAAAAATGCTATTTAAAAACTTATAATACATTCCCAATTGAAGAAAAACATCTCAACTCCCTGTTGAGGATTGCAAACCTGCTCAAAGGATGATCAATTTGTCTTTCATCATCACCAGAGTGGGGCAAAATAAATGGAAACAAATTCATTTTTTTACTTGCTTTCCTTGTTGCTGGCTAAGTACAGGATATTTCATTCTAAGCGTCAGACGATTCAACTTGCCTTAAATTGCCTGGGCTGACCACGAACCTGTTTTGTTTGGGTCAAAAAATTTACATGCATCAGCCTGGTCAATCAAGGGTAGAATACCAGCTCGAAGGGCAACAAAAAAAACTATCATTGACGGAAGGCAGAATCCAAAGGCGCAAAGGAAAAACTCCACAAGACGATATCAACCGACCGAAGCCAATTGTCGATTTTTCATTTTCATTACAAAGACGTTATACAAATCGTAGCCATCAATCATAAGACTTCTGAACAGTCAGCAAAACCCTAGGTCACGTACTTTGGGATTGAGGAAAAAATGGAAGGGACAGGTGAAATTAAGGGTCTGAAAGGGACAGCAAGTGGGTTACCCTTCGTGGAGAAGATCCGTGTGTATACTCTCCAAGTTATGGGATTGTTCCACGAGATTTGACACGTCAAGATGACCAAGGGGAGGGGCATCATGCTTTGATCCAATTGCTTCTCCTGGTCTGAGGTTTTTGAGGGAAATCTGTCTGCGAAGGGAGGGATCTGGGAGAAAAGATACAAGCTTCCCCACCTCACCGAGTTCGGGTGACCACAAAAGAGGAGAAAATCTCAACATCATTATCGTTATTGTGATTGCCGTTATTATTATTACCGATTATTACCGGGGCGGAGGAAAGCCAAGCCAATCTGCTGGGCGTTTGTGAACATGCCCATTTATGCTTCCAGTTAGACGAAATGACTTCATGGATCATCCGGGGTCCCTGGTCCGGGGAATCGATCACAGCCGTGACGGAGACGGTGGCGAGATGACCCAAGTGCGGTAATTCCAATGACTTTATTCTCACCGTTATCCGGGGAGGGAACCGCGGCAGACTTCCGACTTTAGCCTCGATTGTTTGAACAAAGAAAAAATTGATGGTATCATGGCCCTACAGAAGGGTCATTCTCTGGTATGACTTGACTAGAATTCTCAAGGATGTACTTCGCAAATGCTGAGATACGAAGACTTTGACTTCTGTAAGATGGCGCAAGAGAAATAAAGCTTTTTCCCCCCTTACCTGGCGACCGTGAAAATTTGAGTTTAAACGAATTTATAGGTTGGCTCAGGAGGCAGACTCCAGCTGAATGTGCCTTCAAACAGGCCCCAATGAGGAATTTTTCTAACAGTCGCCCTCTACTGTTATCCGAACTGAGCAAAAGAGGCTCCCATCGCTCATCGACAGATTTTCAACGTCAAAAATTTCTTGAAGAAAACCAAAATTTGCCTTTTACGAGAAACATACTCTCTCGGTTATTTCAGGATCGTTCAAACGGGATGTTACACGGTTTACGGTTCAACAATTGTGACGGATGCCATATCAAGGTGATATTTTAAATTTATAAAATTCAACCTGACCAAATTTTCAAAACTATGAAATAAATTTGGCAAAGTTCAAAAAACTGAGCAATTTGTTAAAAATTGTTTGAACCAATAAAAATATTGAAATTTGAAAAAATAACCACAAATTGTAAAATTAATGGACAAAAGTAGTTTAATTGATTTAATGTTAGTCAGGACAGTGGGTAAGCTTCTTTGTTGATTTTGGTTCGAGCTCATACGTGATAATAATAAAAAAAAAATTTATAATTCAAGCCCTCTTTCCAAGGCTCAATCAATCATCCCAGCGGCAGGGCAACGTCATTCGCGAACAGTTCATTGATGGCACATTCCGGCAGCAGCTTTTGTTTCCGAGGGGCACCAGAGAAGGTGCAAACAGTTATTTAAATAAAAACATGTTCGACGGGTTCAAGTATCAGTTTTTCTTTCTACCGTATGTCATAATCCGTAGAATTGAGTGTCGAAAGTCTCGAGACCCATGACACGAAAGGGATCACTCAAACTGACCTCACCATATTGCGGTAGGTTCTTGCGTTTTTGTTTATTTATTTTTTTTTAGGATGGAGGTACGAAATGATTTGATTGGCAAATTTTCTGGTCTGGAAAACCAGGAACGGACGCTGCATGACGAACGATTTGCGAATTGCGTGAAAGGTTTGTCAGTTTGCGTCCATGTTCGGTTTTCCAAATTTGGGCTAGTTTATTTTTCGGGTTTATCATTGAAGTGAAAATTTGAAGAAAATCAACGACTGCCATTTTTCGATGGTTGACCCAGTGAACTCAATTTTAAAAATAAACTTGGAAACATTTTTCTTATGCATTATGCAGGTGCTTAACACAACGAAAGTTTGATGAACTCATCAGGAATAGGTGTCTACTAAACTCTACTCTATTCTACTCTACTCTACTCTACTCTATTCTACTCTACTCTACTCTACTTTACTCTATTCTACTCTACTCTACTCTACTCTACTCTACTCTACTCTATTCTACTCTACTCTACTCTACTCTACTCTACTCTACTCAACTTTACTGTACTCTACTCTAGTCTGCTCAATTCAAATCAACTCAATTCAGCTCTACTTTTCTCCATTCTACTCTACTCAACTCAACTTTACTCAACTCAACTATACTCTACTCCACTCTATCCTTCCCTACGTTACTCAACTCTACTTTACTATCAACTTCTCAACTCTTCTTAACTTTTCTCATCTCCACTCGACTGTACTCAACTCATCTCAACTCTACCCAACTCAAATGAACTTTACTCAACTTCTCTCAATTCTACTCAACTCCTCGCAACTCTTCTCAACTCTACTTAGCTCTACTCAACTTCTCTCAACTCTACTCAATTTTACTAAACTATACTCAACTTTACTCAACCCTTCTCAACTCTACTCAACTCATCCCAACTCTTTTCAACTCTACTCAACTCTAGTCAACTTCTCTTAACTCTACCCCACTCTTCCCAACTCTTTTGAACTCTACTGAACTCTACTCAACTTCTCTCAACTCTAATCAACTGCTCGCAACTCTTCTCAACTCTACTTAGCTCTACTCAACTTCTCTTAACTCTACTCAATTTTACTCAACTATACTCAACTTTACTCAACCCTTCTCAACTCTACTCAACTCTACTCAACTCTTCTCAACTCTACTCAACTTTACTATACTTAATTTTACTCAACTCTACTCTACTCTACTCAACTCTACTGATCTCTGTTCAACTTCTCTCAACTCTACCCAACTCAACTTTACTCTTCTCTACTCAACTTTCCTCAACTCTACTCAACTTCTCTCAACTCTTCTCAACTTTTCTCAACCATTCTTCTCAACGCTACTCAACTTAACTCAACTGATGTCAACTCTACATTACTCACAAATTCCGTCACCTCTACTCAACTTTACTCAACCATACTCCACTCTACTCAATTCTTCTCAACTCTACTCAACTTAACTCATCTCAACTCAATTCTACACAACTCTACTCAACTCTACGTAACTCTACTCAATATGTCAGCTTTATTCGACTATACTCAACTCTATTCTACTCTATTCAACTCTATTCAACTCTACTCAACTCTACTCAACTCTACCCAACTCTTCTCAACTCTACTGAACTCTACTAAACGTCTCACAACGCTTCTGAACTCAACTCTACTCATCTTCTCTCAACTTTACTCAACTCTTCCCAATTTTTCTCTACTCTAATCAACTGTACTCAACTCTACTCAACTCTACTCAACTCTTCTCAACTCTACTGAACTCTACTCAACTTCTCTCAACTTTACTCAACTTCTCTCAACTCAACTCAACTCTTCTCAACTTCTCTCAACACTTCTCAACTCTTCTCAACTCTTCCCAACTCCTCTCAACTCCTCTCAACTCTACTCAACTTCTCTCAACTAAACTCAACTCTACTCAACTTCTCTCAACTCTACTCAACTCTTCATAACTCTACTCAACTCTACTCAACCCTACTCAACTCTACTGAACTCTACTCAATTCTACTCAACTCTACTCAACTCTTCTCAACTCAACTCAACTTAACTCAACTCAACTCAACTCAACTCTACACAACCCCATTCAGCTTTTTTCAATTTTTCTCAACTCTACTCAACTCTACTGCTCAACTCTTCTCGGCTGTATTGAACACTACTCAACTTCTCTCACCTTTACTCAACTTTACTCAGCCATACTCAACTCTACTCAATTCTTCTCAGCTCTACTCAACTCATCTCAACTCAACTCAACTCAACTCTACACAACTCTTCACAACTCAACTGGACTCTACTCAACTCCACTCAACTTCTCTGAACTCTACTCAACTATAGTCAACTTTACTCAATTTTATTCATCTACTCAACTATTCTCAACTCAATCAAACTTTTCTCAGCTCTACTAAACGCTTTCAACTATACTCAACTCTACTCTACTCTACTCAACTTTTCTCAACTCTACTCAACTTTACTCAACTCTTCTCAACTCTAATCAACTCTTATCAACTCTACTCAACTCTACTCAATTATACTCAACTTTTATCAACTCTACTCAACTCTACTCAACTTCTCTGAGCTCTTCTCATCTCCACACAATTCTAAACTTTTCTCACCTCTTCTCAACTTTACTCTTCCACACTAAGCTGAGCAAAGAGCGTAGCAGCATGCAATCTTCGGTTTCTGTTTAACTTTCGATCCACCAAAGATAGGAGTTGCTGCATGGCACCCGGTATGGGGAATCCACACGATAACGGGGCGGTCAGTGGAGGAGGATACATTCTGCAAATCACCTCCTGCCACGAGTAAATATACAATACCGGCAAAGGGTCCTGTCTGTCTGTCTGTCTGTCTCGGCTGTTGTTCGAGAGATCGAGAGTGAGATTTGGATCAGCACCGCAAGGAAAGGATGAGGAAGAAAAATAATAATCGCACCGTGTCTACACCGATGATTGCGGTTGTTTCAGGCGGCTTAATTGAGAAGCTACGAGTTCAATTGTTTCTCAATTGCTTTTTGATTGAGGTGCGGTTTTCAAGCATATAATTAAGCGTGCATATCGGCTTCTTTCCACGATCGATCTTTCGCTCTCCTTGCAATTTTTTTTCTCTGAATTTTATTCACATTATTATTTTTTAAGGTCCTTCCCCTTGCTTGTCCCAACAGAGATCTCGCTCCAATACAATTGGACCCACAGGGCATGACAACAAAGAATGTCCCTGCAATGATGATCGCTACACTTGAGAGCTAATGTGAAGGTTAGTTTTGCTCTTACTTTCTGGGAGACGCTTTTGAATTTTTTGTAGAAGTGAGCATGTATGGGATTACCTTTTAGTGCTGAGCAAATATCATTATTGTGATATTAAAATTGTTGTTTTACACTCTAAATCCGGAAAAAAGGTCTTAAAATGTGTCCTGTAAAGGAGAAACTAAGTGTTTTTTTAATCTACCTTATCTACCCAGGTGATCTGGCTCGTCCTTAACGTTTGTTCTAATTATGATTTAGATTACCGTCGCGAATTCTTCAAATAAGTTTTTTAATTTCCTGAATTGGGATACCACCTTTTTTATTTACCCTTTGGTATGCTTTCTTTTTTGGTGTCATCAATAAGTGGAACTTATTCTGCTAGGCATTTCAATTCAAACAAAACAGCCGCGATTCGCCCTTCGGAAACTATTGCCGTTCGATGATTTCTCACGCCCATTTCTCCTTGCTCTGATTGGTCTCACCTTTTGCCTGTAGTTTTCCGCATAATCAAAACAATTAACACACGTCACTCATAACGTGGAAGCAAACAAATAAACAAACAAACACACTAATCAGTGACACATTCAATCATCCAGGTTCTACGTTCAGCTGCTCCAGTGAGATCAGCCGGCAAAACGAATTGCGAATAACTCAATACCTAGTAGTAGCCTGCAGTTGGTGGAATGCATTTGTGAATAGAAACACGCTTTTCGATGACTTTATTTTTTCTTCTCAATCTTGCTTTGCATTTTTTCAGGCGCTCCTGCATGATTCTAATTTTTCGCGTATCTGGAACACTGGAACGAGTGTGCTTGAAATCGTTGGCCTTCCCAATGGAATCGGAAAAAAATATTTTTATGTCAAAGGACTTTAAATCGTCGTAATCTGGTGTTATCTCAGAAAAAAAATTATTGTCAAAAATCGACTTTCTGAGACGGTTTTCTGAAAATCGGCTTATCCCAGAAATCACATTTTCTTTTCGAGATAACACCAGATCTCGACGATTTTTGGAATTTTTGAGTCGATTTTTGAACAAAAATTTGTTTTCGAGATAACATCAAATTAACACGTTTGCATTTTTAAGTATGCATTTGGCATCATAATAAAAATTTAGTTTTTTTCGATTTCCTTGGTCCCCCCCTTCGGTGATTTTTGAGGGTCGAAAACCGAAACTTTGAGCGCTTTGTATGTAGCTGAATATATTTTATTTATAGCTAAAACTAACGAAAATTGTTATTGGAATCTGTTATTGTTATATTGAAATTCAAAGTTCCATCGAAAATATATTGATGAATCTATTAAACGAGGCCCTTGCCCGGTATAAGCAGAGTTAGAAGTTGGATACTTTTTGGTAACTTTGTCATTTTTTAAGCCGATCACTACCGAGTTATTTTTTATTTTTTTTAAATTTGGTCACCATTTCACTATTTCAATAACTTTGTTTTACAAATGGCTACGTTTTACCTTTAAGAACTTTTTTTTAAAATTTTTTGAATTTCCTTTCACATGTCATTCAATTCTTCGTTAATTCAATAACAGGTAGGGGAGAGTGGGGTAACGTGGGCCACTCTGAATATCTCAGATGTATATTGAATTCAAAATCTCAATCCAACTGTCATCGCCGTCGCTTTGTGTGAGCATATTTTTCTATATATTGTTGACTTAAATACGCATCATATGCTTCTAATATTTATCAAGCTTACAAAAGTTAAAAAAAAAACTTGCATAATCAAACGAGCACCTGCTAATTGCATCGATGGGGAACCTAAAGTTCATATCAAAAATATACTCTTACGCTTATGATCTGAATTTTGCCATGTTCTTTCACGTGGAAAAAGGAAATTTTGATGAAACATTAATAAGTCACACAAACGCAATCAATTTTCAAATCATAGCTTGTGGGGAATCGTGGACCACATTTTTTAAGGTATCTTGGGCCACCATTTTTATGTTTTTATACACATTCAGACCTTGAAATACGTTTTTCCTATCTGTAAAGTTTTCTTATGCCAAATGAAGAGTTATTAAAAATATTTGCATCATCCTATATAAGGAATTTTGCCGAAACGTTCGCGAGCTACACTGAACCCAAATTCACTCTTAAAATGCACATGATTTTTCATTTAAAAACAAGGATCCAGTGATTTTCTTCCATTCAAGTGCGACATATACATTTCACTTGGCAGTCACTTAAATTTCAAGTGAATTCATCCACATTCACTTCAGTCGCCACTTGAATTTGAAATGAGAAAAAATATTCACTTTCCCATCACTTGAATTTCAAGTGAATGTCGGGTTGTTATTGTGTTTATTTTCAGAGTTCAAAAGGGCAAATTCTAAAGAGCAGCGTTTAAAGCTTATGCTGGATTTGGATTTTCCCAATTCTTTACTAGGCGATTTGGGCAGTAGTTTGTGTTAAACGTGATGTAAGAAAAAGTTATTTAAAGGTGTTATCATGTTTCAGCTAGTGGGATTAACTGGACAGATTTTCTGGTTTGACGCAGGGAAGATTTAGAAATCGCACTATCCGCAGTAACCGATCTGCCTTGGGATTACGATGGAATTTTCCAATCAATAAATTTATGGCGAAAGCGTAATGTAAGTATTTGAAATCGAAGTGCTGTTCTATAAATGTTCTTTTGTATAAAAACGCGAGAGATAATTAACTAGAAACTTACTTAGAAATTCAGATAAATTTCACTCGAACGTCATAGTGTAATTCACTTGACCCATCACTTAAAATTCAAATGAAATTACGTATGGCGAGAATTTACTACAGATGTCACTTATTTTTTAAGTGAAAATTGTTTTGCGTGTAGGTTTGAGGCAAATTTTCGATCATATACAACTCTCTTTTTTATTTCCTCATCTGAAATTGCATCAAAATAACTTAATCAACAATTGAATTTCAGTTTTTGGTCAACTCATAAGCTTTACACGTCATCTAGTCAATTTTAATTTGATGGCCCACAATTCCCCACAATTTTTCAAAATCCCAAAAAAAAGATACTTTTTTTCAAAACAGACAAACTACTCGGGGGAAAAAAATTATTTAAAAAAATTCTTATGATCCCCTACTTTCTTTTAAGACTCAATTATCATAACAAACTAGTTTTCATTTATGCTTATATTTTGTCTTATTCTTTGAAACCTTATTTAATATTTTTGATTTATGTTTTCCCGAAATTTAGCATTCTCATAATATTTATGCTTAAAGAGGTAACCTTTTTCTCGGATTTGAAACGAAGCTTTACGAGCAAATAATATTAAAATGTGGAATTCGATACTCTAATGAATCCCATTACAGATATTTTCAGTTTACCCTAGAAAAATAGGAGGTATTAGAGTATCGAATTCCACATTTGAATGTTATTTGCTCGTAAGATTTCGTTTCATATCCGAGAGAAAGTTATTAAAAAAACTCATTTGTAATTTTTTTCTATTGGTTATTTTTTCAAAAGTCATGATTTTTTATAAATTCTCCAATTAACATTACTGAATAGTATTTTTAAGCTCTTTATAGAGCGTTGAAATATGGCTCTGAATTCTTATATTCCAACATTTTTATGTCTTTGCGAAAGAATGAATTTATGAAATTTGTTACTCTCAATTCAATTTGAGAAATAAACTCATGTTTAAAATGATTTATTATTTCTATTTGAAATTTATTTGATTTTTCATAACTTTCAAAAGGTATTTATTTCCTTCAAAACATGCATGACATGTAAGACTGAGTCGATTTTGAGTTTTTTTTTTATTTCCCACGTCCTCAGGTCTTAAAACTGTTGTTTAGTTTCTAAATACATGAGCTATCTTTTGGCAAGCAACTAAAGTTAAGGTCTTCTACAAAGTAATTCAGCAGGAAATTTTATTTAAAGAGTTTCAGAGTAGAAAGAATGAATGTGCTCGTTTTTCAGATCAAAATTTTAAATTTTACCATGCAAATCTAAAGGTAAAGTTTTACTGATGAAAACATTACTTTAATTTTAAAATTCTGCAAAAAGCATGAATGAGTATTCGATCACTAACTGACTGGTTAAAATTTTTAAAGTTTCTATTAATGTAATTTTTGACTTTATGTGGTCACTCATTTTGCCCCTTATTTCATTTCAAAGTAACTATGTTGCCCTATTTTTTTATTCTAGCCCCTTTAAACTAACAAAATTGAAAACAATTGAGAAAACCCTCTAAAACTGCCAAACCTCAAATGCTATTTTAATCATTTTATTTTTCCACTACCAAAGGGTTATAAGTACAGCACTCATACCCGATTTGCCACCAACCCAAATGTCATTTCCGGAAAGTTGTGCTTTTTCCATCGGGAGCAACAATGTAAAAAGTGGAATTTAAATTTCAAGTGAATTGTATATGATGTTTGAAAATACTCCATGATGTTAATTATTTAATTGCATTTAGTGATAATTCTAATAGACAAAATATTATCAAATTTTGTTATCTGCCCTACTCTAACCCATAATGAGTGACTCACAAATTCAATTGATCATAATTATATGGCATGTAGCACAAATATTTGGCTAGGCTCAATATTTACATATTTGTATGAGATGATTGGGTTAACGTTGAAGCACTAGTCGTTAATTCACCGTTAAACATAAACTCATAATGAGTGAAAAGGCGCACGAAACTACAATGATTGGAAATGAATAGAGTAATGCCTTTCACGAATAATTCTAATCATTTTTCTGAAGAAAAAATAGTTGTTTGAAGAGATTGACTTTAAATCTGACAAGACCAGGTCAATCCTTAGACATGAAATCTCTTGACCAACTGTACCGGAAATCAGAATACATTTCCAATCAAAACAAAAATAAATAATATGCTGAAAAGTTTTTTTTTGATTTTTACTTAATACAATCTTTATTTTTCCTTAACCATATCAACAAGACCAAATAAAGTGAATATGAAAATTTGTTGGTGACAAAGGGATACCTATAGAGTATGGTGGGGTAAAAGTACGACCTTAGCGCTATCCTATTTTTAGAAAATTTTGCCGGTTGTTTTCCAAAAAAACAAGAACAGCATTTGATTTTTTAGACTTTTACCTCTCTTCTACAAAATTACGAAGATAATCGATCGACGCATTTGATAGCAGTAGTGAAAATGCCTAACTGCTATGGAAACGTACTCTTACCCCACCTCTGGGGAAAAAGTTCGAATGATATGGGGTAAAAGTACGACCATTCAAAATTCCACAATTCTGCATGGAGTCAACAGGAAAATTATTTTGTATTAATCTCTGCCTACAGCAGCAGCTTCTTTGTTCGCTTCTGATACAAATCCTATATATGGGCAAATAACCTGCGCGAATTTGGAGTTCTCCACTAACTGTCCATATGCATCAGGTTTTTGAAATCCAGTTCTCATCGTATTTGAGCTATTTCTCGCGCGAGCAAGTCTTGTAGAAACAAAAATATGCGCTGATGTTTCCAGAGCATTTAAAAAAGAAGTTTAAATTTTCCGTTCAGGTTTACTTCAGTAGACCCTTCGTACTTTTGCCCCATTTGCAGATCGTTCTTTTGCCCCTTCAAAGTTTCTTATGATTCACAGTTTATTGTGCAGAACAGAGACATAGTAATTAAATTCTTTCTTCGGCATTTGATAGTGATTAAAACAACTAAAAAGACAGTTAAAAAAATTCATTGAAAGCCAGACATTTGATTGCACAAACATGTTTGCCGTTAGTTGAAATATTACATCATTCAAGCAAAAAAGCTACTTTACCTCATTTTTCTAAATATTTTGAAATTTCTACGAAAAAAAATTATGGCTGGTTGTTTGCAGTCCAAATCACTATCAATCCGCGCCAGAGTTTTCAATTTTGCTGTTCTTGTTTTGTGATAATCCCAAAACGTACTTTTACCCCACCTTACTCTAAGTAAATTTATTTGGATGCAAAATTGATATAAGTGCAAAAATAAATAAGAATCGTGTAGCCTCAAATAAATGTTGTTTTTTTTTTGTTAAAATAGTGTCAAATGATTTGTTTTAATTAAAGAAGTATGATCTTCTTGTTAAAAAGTTTAAAAAAATATGCATTGAATTAAATGTGTGTTAGTGCTTTTTTCTCGAAACCAATTCTTATGCACTTATTCCATATAGAACAGACGTACAAGTTTGCTCACGAAACTTGTGTAAAATTTTAAACGATCGTTTTGAACTATTTTTTTTTGGCTGGGCCACCAGATGTCTCCAAACACACCAAAGAGAACTGTCAAAACCAAACTGAGAAAAAAACAAAATTTTGGTCAGTTTTGAACAAGTCGTATGAGTTGTTTGGCTTGTTTTAAGAAATTTGCTGTTAAAGTATCGTAACACTTTTGTCCGGTTGCATAATGGAAAAGTATCTTAAAAGTTAATCGCTATTTTTTTCAAGCTAGAAGTGCAAAGTTTTGGACTATGGGATGCAAAAGTGATACTTGAAAGTAACCCGCTTTGAGATGTCTAGAATCAGTTCTGATGGGTAAGAATGATTGTCCTATGACGATAACCGTTCAAAAAATGCAAAAACTTATTGTAAAACTTGACTGAATTAGTGGTGCAAAAATTATGAAGTGAATAAAAGTGTGTCACCGGTACTTCTTATACGGTGTTTACTTGTTGACTTTTTTCGGTGAGTGAAACAACTTTTTTTTTGATTTAACATTCTGCGTTTTTCCAGTCCCTCCACTCCCTATTTACTGGAGACGGAACCATTTCCAAACAACGTGACGAAAAATTCAAATCTCAATTCAAGATTTTCCTAAACACGTCACTCACAAGATTAGACCAATGACTGACTTGTGCTTTTGTGACCACTTTCAGTGTTGCCACATATTTGTTTAATTTAAAAATCTGGCTACCTTTCCTTATCCACCACTACAACCTTTTGTAAACTTACATGTTTTTCTTGGAAAATAAATGAATCAAAATTAATCATTATCAATTTTATGTTCATTCAAAAAAAAAATTACAAATGGCAAATGGCAACCCAAACGAAGATAAAAGTGGTGAAAATATCGTCAAATATAAGTCCATTTACTTTAAAACAATTCAAGCCTGACTTTCGTCGTCCAAATTAATTAACTTGAATTTGTTTTAAAAGAGTAGCGTAGATTTTTCAACTTTATTGTATTTGAGGGTCGTTTAGAGTAATCAAGTTCAAGTGAAATTTTGCATGGTTCCTTATTTTAACCCTTCATTTCATGATTTTTTATTTTTTCTCGAAAAAAATCTCAGTAGTGCGCAATGATGAATATATGAAGGAAAAATATAGAAAAAATATTATTTTCAAATATTTCGGTTATTTTGCAAAAATATTAATTGTTGCAAATTTGCAACAACATGAAACGGTTACACCTTTTTCTTCTTCACACTAGACAACTGGAAATAAATGCTTATTTCGTATTTCTTTTGCATTAATGCACAGGAACTTCGCAAATCTAGATTTCTGGACATCGTGAAAGTTGAGAATTTAGCTAGGAGTAGTTATGTATGTTGGTTATCCGCCATAGGTGCACGGATTCACCGCAGTTTCTGCCTAAGTATGTGCTCACATGCATTCTTGGACCGACCCCATGGCTTCGTATGAATTATTATGGAGTGAAGTATTGTGTTGATGTAGGTATTGTCGCTGAATCCCCAAACCGGAGTTTTCGTCAACATCAGCGACGGCGACATCACTGACGACATTCCATGTTGACCAGACATCTGTCAAACATCTTCCGAGTGTCGGAACCAAACAAAAGAACGGGTTGCCAATCGCCGAGGTGTTTGAAGAATTGTTCATCGTCGCTGTTTGGCAAGGTTGCCAATCACCAGCGCAAAAACTTCGAATTTCAATTTCATTGACAATATACTTAGGAAGAACGAGTCAATCAGGTTACTTAGAGGTACTCCGGCATCCGTGTATACACCTGGCCAGCAGAGATGTTAAAATCGCGAGTCTTCATACTCGCACTTTGCCCTTCTTTGCAGAACGATTTTATTTCGTTAAAATCAAACTGCAATGATGCTATCGATAGTTCAATTCGGAAAGCATCAGGAAGGAAGCTTCGGGTAAACTCGGCAGGAGTAAACAGCAATCGGGGGAAACATCAGCGAAACGAACGTACAGTTCTGAAAAAATCGTTTTCGTTCGGCAGCCGAACACATCAATCGGACAACGCATAGGGGCGTGGCTAAATGTGATAGATACAAGGGAACGGGAAACGAGCGAGAGAAGGGTGCGAGGAATGTTAACTCGGTCCGTCGGGCAACGATCGCTCGTGTGTATTCGTGTACGGTCAGCTTCGTTCTGTTGTTTCGTTGTTGTGATTTTATTCCTGTGAGGCATGGAAAACATCAATGCAAAACTGTTTTCATCGTTTTGTGCACATTGATGTGATGATTGGAACGAAGATGAAATCAATCTGCAAATAGCAAGTTAAACTCGGAAGAAATCAGCCGAATGATTCTTTCCGAGGCGAGTTTACGCATCTCTGCTGGCCAGCTGGCAGCTGGTTAAACATTATATATATATAATCAGTTATAAGAGGAAACACATCTCACCTGACGGCCACTTATGGGATTCGAACCCAAAAGTTTTCTTGCCGTACCCAGCCTGGCACATCGAAACCAGACTCGCACCAGCTTATCCACTAGACAACAAAGGCTCTTGAGAAATTAGCTGGGAGTAGTTATGCGATAGTATACCACCTACTGAGGAACTTATTCCTTACGTTTGCTTGAAAGTGCTAAATGGAAGGCTTCTTACCTATACAACTTTTCTGAACATAACCTTGAACAAATCAACACAAATCAGTTCCAAAAACGTATTTAAATTGGTTCTGATAAAGATTCTAAATCTTAAATCATACCATAACTATATGCCAGTTTTAATGAACAAACTTGAGCATTGTAGAGCAAAGTCTCAATTTAGTTTTGAAGGAATGATCCAATTACAAATTACATTAAACATTCAAATATCATTTGTTGGCAAAATTAAAGGAACAATAAAGATTTTTCCATTCTTCGGGATGAGCATTAGAATATGGAAATTACAATTCAAACTTGAAATCAGTTTAAGAATAAAATAGCAATAAAAATAAAACTAAATTCAATAACAAAAAGTTTCAAATTAAAATCCATTTCCAGAGCTTCCAGGAAAGGTTGAATAGTATAAATAAAGAGCATTTTTCGTCGATACTTTAGTAAAAAATAATGAGGATTGTAATTTTCAATCAAATCATTCATTCATCTCTAAGAAAAAAAAAAGCAAAACAATACTTCAAACCTCGGTTACCGAATGTTGGCAGATAGTACTGAATTTTCAAGTGGAAAAATAAAAAAAAAACGTATTCGTTGTTTGTTTTAAGATTTTCAAAAGAACCGTACTTGAATTTGAATCATATTCAATATTTTAGAACTTTTGAAAATTGGTGTATGCTTATTTTGCAAGTAATGAAGGCCTCTGACAATTTTTTTTATACAAAATATATGTTTGTTATACCAACGGGCCGTGAAAAAAAATCAATATAATGTGTTTTACATTCGCTGAATTACAAATCCTAAATAAGTTTATTATTCGGGCCCGTCCTAGTTAAAGATTTAAAAAAAAATTGAACTTTTAATATAGTTTTCTAGTTTTGATAACGGTTTAGAGCAAAACTTTTATTTTTTTCACCTCGGGGGCCCTCTTTACCAGGGGAGGGGGGTCGGTGCCATTTGCTTTGCCCCCCCCCCCCCTCTCTTAATATGGCCTTAACATGATAATAATTCATTAATAACGAAAACACTTTCACCGGGAAACAAATACACTGTTTAAAAGATGCATGTTTCGAAAACACAATATGGAACCCAAATAACTAGCTAGGGTACTACCGTTGCATGATGTTGCAAATTTGCAACAATTATTGAAAACCCATTATATCAGAGAAGAAACAAAAAAATATTCTCAAATTTTGATTATGATGTGAATTACTTTAGTGGGAATACGAAAATATTTTTTTGAGTCGAAAAAAAATTCTCAATATGAATTACACTAGGCCAAGAATTTGAAAAATAAGGCTTTTTCCACATTCCATATTTTTCAGACTCAAGTTGGTTTTTTTTGTACCTTTAAACACTGAAAGTAATTTTTTTTAAATGAACGTGATCTTGAATTTAGAAATATTATTTCCATCGAAAAAAAAATTAACTTTTAAGCTAAATGTGAAATTTAGAACAGTTTTAATTAATTGTTGCAAATTTGTAACTTTATGAAACGAAGGGTTAACGAATAAATCAGATTTAGCGGTGGCAGCTTAAAAATTTGGACTTTCGATAATCTTATATAAGTAGGTAAAGGGCCGTCCTAGTGATCTACTGATTTTAAATTTTCCAAATGTCTACAATAGTTTTAAAACTTTTAAGACGTTTTAACTTGAATATAAAATTCTTGAATTCAAACCAAAGATAGCATTTAAGCACTTCCAATGGCGTTTCCAATCGATTGATGCCAGCTAAAGAATTCAATTGTTTTTGCTGTTTAATTTCCCAAAGGTACCATTTTAAGTAGCACATTCGCATGAAAGCACCCAGAAGCCGGTCAACATGTGGATGAATAATATGTATGGATGCCGCGCGCCGGAAGAGCTCGGAAACAAATCTGTCAACGGGTCGGTTTTCCGAGGTTCGGGCGAAATGGCGAATCGATCGGTAGCCGGATATTGCAGTTTAATTATCACCTTTGCGATTCGCGGGACAACTTTTTCCCCCGGGTGCAGAAATCGGGGGCGGTCTGAGGAAGCTCCCGATTGATTTGACTGTCGTAATGCAATTGTCACCCCAGCACGGAATTGATTCTTTCAGTTTGGCAGTGCTCGTGAATGGAGCGGAATGAAACTGTCAACGAATCGGGGCAACATATGTATCTGTTGGTGATTAAGATGTGTAGTATTGTTTCATTTTCATTCGAAATTTAACTGGAACCTGAGCTGAATTCTGAATATATTTGCATTCAGTTCAATCGAACTAGATTTCATTCATGTAATCATGGCAGA
The DNA here is from genome assembly GCF_029784155.1 of Uranotaenia lowii. NCBI lineage: Eukaryota > Metazoa > Arthropoda > Insecta > Diptera > Culicidae > Uranotaenia > Uranotaenia lowii. The sequence continues at coordinate 170,070,789 of NC_073691.1, forward strand.
TCATTAATTATTTTTTCTCTTTCTTTTTATTTTTTTCAGGTGAGATGGAACTCTAGCTCATTATTCTGATCGGATAAGTATTACATACCTGAGGTTAATTTATCTTTTTATTAAATTAAGGTTTTCAAAAGCTCCGAAACCATTCTTTCAAATGTAAAAAAAAAATAATTGACTCACAGAAACTGTCAAGTTAGGTTTGCATTTGACTGAGGAGTGTTCACGAAAGAAAGTGGACACCTGTTTTTAAAGGTAAATGATGAGTTATCGATTTAAATCACATAATTTAATTGAAATATCATAAATTATGTTTCCCTGTTTATGAAGAGTGCGAAAGTTTTATAAAGAAACACTTAAACACTTTTTTTTTTTGAAATTTTGCTCAACTTTAAATGTAATAGGTATTAAGTGTCGTTTTAGACTAAAGCAGCGTAAATAATCCATGGCGAAAGCTTCTTTACAATATTTTTGAAGGTATGTTTCAGTTATAGGTCAGTGACTTTCAATCATTTCCAGTTTTGGACACTTTCCAGTATTTTGCTATTTCCCGATACAAAATTAGGTCCACAAGATTTGCGGTAAAAGTTGTATATTTATCAGACTCCAATTCCTTTAGCAGTGTTGGTTGTTTTTTTTCTGAGCTCTATTTAACTTCGTTTAACGATTTTATCTTTGCTTGATTCTGATTCATATAAGCATTTTTTATGGTTTCTTTGATAGAACTCGCTTTTTTGAATTTAGAGAAATGAACTGCCACTTTTTTGTAATAAAATTTCTTGTCAAATGTATAAAATCTCTAATCGAATATCTTTTATATGTTTTCAATTTACAAATACCTATTATAATTTTAAGAGTGCTTGAATGGAGTCAGAGAGATGAAACAGAAAGGCTGGTTAAAAAACAAAATGATCTATTAATACGCCTGATTGTAAAAGAAAAAATCTAAAAATACAATATCAGAATAAATATGAAAAAACAATTAAACGGAATATATGCTTTCAAGGTAAAATAAAGCAATTAGACCAGATCAAAGATCATATCCATATTCTGACTTAGCCCCCTCCCCTTGATTTCTCCGAAGATCCCGAAGGGAGAAATAAATGTAGTGTAAGGTATTTTTTGAAAAAATTTGCAGTTACAAATGCAATACATATATGAAATGTAGAAAATCGAAATTGTATCACTTTTATATTGATTATTTTTTAATTTATGACAAAAAACAATGATAGAGTGTTTGATTTTGGGCAATGTATTGTGTGTGACCAATTTGTTCAAGTTTATTGAAAATTTGGTTTTTTTTTGATCCCCCTACTCTAAGTGACAAAAGAAGGGAAAAAAATTGTTTCGGCTTTACTTTAAAACTACACCGATAGAAGAGGTTGCAAAAATCCAATGCCTATTTAGCAAATCTCTGTGCCGAAAATGCAGATGATGATAAGATTGGAAAACAACCTCTGGCACAACCTGCGCCGCAAAACCTGAGACCTGAGATCTGAGACCTGAGACCTTAGAGCTAAAACTTGAGAAATAAATTGATGAGACATTAAACCTGAGACGTGAGACATAAGACGTGAGACATAAGACGTGAGACATAAGACGTGAGACATAAGACGTGAGACATAAGACGTGAGACATAAGACGTGAGACATAAGACGTGAGACATAAGACGTGAGACATGAGAAGTGAGCCTTTAGAAGTGAGAAAAGAAAAGTGAGAAGTGAGAAGTAAGGTGTGAGACGTTAGAAGATAGAAATGAACTGTAAGAAGTGAGCAATGAGCCGTGCGAAGTGATAAATGAAAAGTGAGAAGTGAGAAATGAGCCGTGAAAAAAGAGACGTAGGAAATGAGATGTGAGCCATGAGAAGTGGGATGTGGGATGTCAGAAGTGAAAAGTGGAGATGCGAAAAAAGAAGTGAGATGTGAGAAGTGAAAAAAAGAAGCGAGACGTGAGACGTGAGAAGTTAGCCGAAATAAATGAGAGGCGGGAAGTGACGAGTAAGATGTGATCTCACACCTCACATCTAACTTCTCACATCTTACGTCTCACGTCTCACTTCTCACGTCTCACGTCTCACGTCTCACGTCTCACGTCTCACGTTTCACGTCTCACGTCTCACGTCTCACGTCTCACGTCTCACGTCTCACGTCTCACGTCTCACGTCTCACGTCTCACGTCTCACGTCTCACGTCTCACGTCTCACGTCTCACGTCTCACGTCTCACGTTTTACGTCTCACGTCTCACGTCTCTCGTCCCACGCCTCACGTCTCACGTCTCTCGTCTCAAGTCTTACGTCTCATGTCTCACGTCTTACGTCACACGTCTCACGTTTCACGTTTTACGTCTCACTTCTCATTACGTCTCACGTCTCACTTCTCATTTGTTACGTCTCAGGTCTCACGTTTAAGTTCTCAAATTTCAGGTCTTTGGTCTCAGGCGTTATGTCTCAGGTCTCAGGTTTTTTGGTCTTGTTATCTTTCGGATATTTTGATCGGATTTTTCAAAATTCACATAAAATACATACTTGATACTTTATTTCTCGCGTGAGCTTTCATTACGTCGTATGAAACATCTTAAGAATTTACAGAAAACTGCTGCAAAAGTTATCAAAACAACTTTAAAATTTGTATTTCACTCTCAGAATATGTTATCCAGGCTACAAATATTCTAAATTCTAAGTTGCGACTAGTTTATGTCAGTTTTTATATTTTTTTTTTCGTAAGACAACTGTTTGTTTACATTTTGTTTCATACGACGTAATGAAAGCTCACGCGAGATTTATTCCTCCCTTCGGGTTGCTTGCAAATTTCGATGGAAGAGGGAGGGAGGTCTGTCAAAAGAAGAAACTGATATTTGGCAACGTTCGATTTTGGCAACATCCGATTTTGGCAACATCCGATTCTGGCACATGTGCTAAAATCGAACGGTTTTTAGAAACTACATTACCTTTTAGTTTTCATTATAACAAGACCAATTTAATTCAAACACCATAAATACGTTTTTATGTTCTGAAATGGTTATAATATGCAACAATAAAAACAAAAGTTTTTTTTTAATTTTAAAAAGTACTTAAAACTTTTGACTTTTTGAAAATTTCAACTGAAACTGTGAAACCTAAGAAATATCGAGTAAAGTCTTTTTTTAAAATTATATTGCTTAACACTTGAAAGTTAAAGATTGAAAACAGTGTGTTCTTCAAACTCAAACAGCTGTTTTTTGTGATTCCCTGGGCCAAATGTCGGCAAATATATTTTTTCCGAGTTACTTGAAGTGTTGAATTTGAATTTGTAGACTATTTTTTCTGCAAAAACCCATTCAAAAAATTTGAGCTACGACATGAAATGTCAATGAATGTCAACGCAACTTTTTTTTATTGTAATAATTGTCACTCCGTTCATGACGAGCAAAGGTTTATTTATTTGGGATTTGCTTAAACTTTTGTTCTTTATTTTCTTTAGAATTTTAAATTAGAAAAAATCCTTTTAGTAAGAAAAAAGTGTGAAATTTGTTTTTTTTTTTTTTTTGTTAGATTTGCCTAGAAAAAAAACAAGGATATTGCCATAAATTATATATAAACGGAGTAATGTGATTTACAATTTTATTCAATTTTCAAAAAAATATTGCAAATGTCTGATAACCCCAAAATATGGAGTAAAAATTTTTTTTTCAGGCTTTCTCGTGAAAAGATGCATGTCTGTTTATCAAAATTTCACCTACTAATCATGATCCTAACACATACACCTGTTATTATAGGCACTTAGTTTCATATTTACTTGTCACGCATGTATGTAGGGCTCTTTTTTTCCTTCTGGCGGCTGGTTGCTATAATACAACTTGCTATACGCTTGAAAAATCTCCCTGCAACCCTTGCTACACTTTTCATCTACCGTGGGAAATCTCGGCCGCATAAATAGTTGGGTCCCGAAGAAGAACAACATTGATGTTACCGGAGCGGGGCTCCAGTCACGATTTTTTGACCGGCCCAGTACTAGATATTTGTTTGGCTACCGTTTGTTGCTGGCCGGCCATGCCGGGTCTTAATCATATGTTTTGATTTAAATGACTCCATCCCGCTTCGCATCCTGGCCTCACCGACTAATGGAAGAAGATTGTTGTAATTTAAGAAGATGACCCCTAAACGATACTTTCCTGAAGTAATGCACCTCATGGGGTAACGTGCTTCGTTCTTCTAACTCTGAAAGATTCCGTTTAATTCCAGGTGCAGAATTTTTTTTTCTGGGAATCCGATCTGGAACACATTTCAAATAAAGCCTTAACCAACCTGTTACAAAGTTAGGTTCCGTTTGTTCAGACGGTCCAGTCTAGCTTTTTCGTTGAGCTGGCGGCGACCGGTAGCCTTCAATGGAGAAGGAATCAGACTACCGCCGGAACGTTTCCCGAACTGGGAAGTCGCTTTTGCTGCAAACTAGAAACCGACAAATTTTCACGCGTCAACGCCAGACGCCGGTAATGGGGTAAAGGTGTCAATTTATGATCGGGCTTCGATTTTAACGGGTTTACCACATTCAGAGTTGAAGAAATTGTTTGGCTATGACTTGTGGGATCCAACTCACATGTTTTCGATTTCAAACCTTGAAGCTAAAATTATTTCTTGGCCTAAAAGAACGGTCAACAATGAACAGATTGGAACCGTAAAGGAATCTTTCCCAGGAAAAACAAACCAACCATGCCACGTCAACCATTTAGTTGGTTTCAGTACTAAACATCTGTAATCGAAAGATCGAGAATATTGGATCGGAATGGAATCGTTCTTAATGATTTTTTTTCACGGTAAAGAATCAAACGGAGTCAACTGGAACTCGGAGTCGGATGCAACTCGGAACGATTACTTTACGAATGACCATTATCTATTTGCTAGGTGTTAGTGAACGTCGTTTTAAGTTCTTTTTATGACTTTTAAGCTTTTTTTCTGCCTTGATTGTTTTGACTAAAAAACGACTAAGAAGCTTAATTCTAATAAAAAAAAACTTAAATCTGGGAAAGCGTATCCAGTAAATAGTTGCACAGTCCTGAAATGAATATGTATAGAACCGATCCTCCGATGGGGTCACTCATACGTTATTTTTGAATAACTCGAGAATCAATGAAGCAAATAAAACCTTATTCGGACTGGGAGCAGGGTTGCCAATTAATTTTTTTTCAAAAATCAGGGACTGATGCAAACAAAATCAGGATAGTAAAAGTAAAGGAAATGTCGCTCAAAGTGATGACGATTTTGTTTATGATGGATTTTTTGGTCGTCGATCCACATTTTTACTTTAGCAAAGGTATCTAGGGAAGTTTTTTACTACCCATGTTTCATCACATTCGCAAAAATCAGGCCAAATGAGGCTTATTTTCAAAAATTAAGGAAATCCAATGGCCATCAGGATCCCAGGCTAAGCCTCGAAAAATCAGGCAAATCCTGAAAATTCAGGCACATTGGCATCTCTGACTGGGGGTGCATTCGAGTTCAATCAATGCTTCATTGGCAGTTTTAAATCCCTCCTTCTTTCCAGTAAGCAAAAAGAGGTAGAAGATCACCCTTGCAATTTATTGAATAGCTCCAGAATTAATCGAGAAAATGGAACCAAAGTTGACGTGGGAGCGTATTTGTGTACAAAAAAGTTTCTCTAATAGTTTGAGAACCCCCTCTCCTTTTAGTAGGGAGACAAAAAGTGGAGAGTGGGTAACCCCTAATATTTGTATAGTTGGAAGAAATGGAACCATATGTGTCATTGGATGGTATTTGTATCGTTATATTTATGTTGGTTATCCACCAAGGGTGCACGGACTCACCGCAGTTACTGCCTAATTTTGTGCTTAAATGCATTTTTTAATTATTAAGTTCGATAAATCTCCAATGCAGCACATACACCATAGCCGGACCCCATGGCTTCGTATGAACTGTTATGGAGAGAATGTATTGCGTGTGTTTATGTTCGTATATTTTGGAAATACGAATCAATCATTAGGGCTAGTTTACTTACAGGTATTCCGGCATCCGTGTATATACCTGGCCAGCTGGCAACTGATTAATCATTCATATTATATAGTCAGGTGTAGGAGGAACTCATCTTATTTGTCGGCCATTTATAGGATTCCAAACACAAAAGTTTTTTTGCCGATACCCGGAATCGAACCCAGGCCTGGCATACCAACACCAGACTCGCGCCAGTCTATCCGCTAGACCATATCAGCGCTGTATGCATGGTATTTGTAAACAACGTTTCCGAGTTTGCAAGGAAAGGGGATCCTCAACCAAGGTTTATAACATTTACAACATTAAATGCGTTAATTTTTTAGTGGAGACACTTAATATTATTTCTGAAACACTGTTAAGTATTAATTTGCAGGTTCGAGAAAAGTTCGCACTAGGAAGGCATATTGTGTGATATTTTCATTTTTTGGCTGATTAAGATCGTAAACTTAAAACATATTTGCTGATGGATTGGATTGATTTTTTAGGGGTTCCGGGATTTGACCCCTTGGGATATGGATATTTTGTCCAAGTAAAATTTTCAACGTAGTTACGGTAAAGGTAAAAAGGGTTCAATAGGTGTTAGCAAGCAAGTCAGAAATTTTACTTTTTAAATCACCCTAGGCTTGAGACATTTTATTTGACAACACTACTTACATTATATGCCGTTCACGAATTGAAACTTATTTTTAATAGTAAATTTTGATTTGCAATTCCATCAACTTTTTGTATTAACACTATAAACTTAACATACAAAAGCCGCAGCCCGTGGCGTAGAGGATAAACTTCAAATCGTCTAAGCCAGCGTGCATGAGATCGAATCCCGGTCACGGCATACATAGTACACTCTCTGTGCGCTGGTGGTTTTAGGATTTGTCAGATGCTAGTCATCATATCCTCCAAAGATGTACGCTTAGGGTTAAGAAAAAAGGAATTTCTTCGAGGAAACAGTAAGTTTCATTAGGATCCTATATTTTTTTGTTTTCGATTTTTTTTAACCCTACCTTGTCTTTAGAATGGATTTTTATTAAGAAAAGCAACTAAACAAGTTCAAAGTTTGAAACCAACCATTTTATCTTCAAAATAAGTTCATCGAATACTTATTTTAAACATCAACAAGTTGAACAACATGTAACAGATTTTTACCTCACACGATGGTCTACAGAACTAGCATAACAAATCTAAGATATAATATTCTCTAATTTATAACAAAAAGATTTGTTTTAAAAAATCGTGCTTTAATCAAATACTCTTCAAGACACCAATTTCAGTCTCAATTTTTCTGTTTCTTGTACTTCTAAGCTAATTATGTCTTATTTGGGTGTTCTTGATCAAAATTTGCAATTTTCTCTCAGCTTTTGTTTTTCAATAACCTTTGAGTATATTTAAAAATCTTTTAAAAATATCTGTATTTTTTTGACAAAACTTTAACATTTTTGTGTTAAGGTTTTGTCAAAAAAATCACATAACATTTTCAAATAATGGTTTTAAATCAATTATTAACTTTCCCGAAACTTCAAGTAATTTTGAGTCATGAGAAGAAATTATCGGGTTTTCGATTTGTTTCCATATTATAATTTCAAAGAAGTTTTATACCAAATTGAATTTTAGATTTTTTTCAACACAAAATCTAATTGTTTTGCAGATTGGAACAAAATATGTTACATGAATTCTTTTTTTTTTTTTAACGTTCATAATAACTGTATAATTTTACTTTTTTAGATCATCCATCATAATTTTAAATGTTATTCCTCAATTGAATGGAATAGGTACCGTCAACTGGGGCAACATGCAACACTTTCCAACTTCATTGGCTTCTAAAATCTCAATGCTTACAGATAATCATAACTCTTATGCATCAAAAGTTTTAAAGTTGATGGGACATCAAACTGACGTAGTCAGAAAAATTATTGGTTCTCCCAATTATTTTAAATTTACGAAAACATGCGATTTTCACCCTACTAAGAAAAAGGGGTTAGTTTGCAACAAACTCTGTAATTGATGAAAAATCAAATTAAAACGTTTGAAAATCTATAGTTTTTGATACATTTGTAATGTCATAACGCATAAAGCACCAATTGTAGTAATTTTTGGTATAGTTCGAAATAAATTTAAAATTTTTTCTGTCAAAAATGTTTTTAAGAAAAAATGTTAATCTGATGCATACATTTAGGGGTGAAAAATGCTTCAAAATATTCAATTAGCTCAAATCATGAAAATTTGATGATTGTCCGAAAAATATTTAAACACCAACAGGGTTGGTATAGGATAATGAAAGCAATATTAAGTTTTTAGGTGATATCATTAAGCCAATCCGTCATACTAGGTAAAGTTTTTAATGGCATCGAAAAATGTAAAAATTTGTACATCTGTTGCTCGATTTTTTTAAATTTTTTATGACGATCAAAAACTTTCAAAAACTCTCACGATGTTAAAAACTATGTCATCGTCAATTTGTTATCATTCAAAGATAAATCTATTATAGTATATTGAAATAAATATTTAATGAGTGTTGTGGTATACAAATGTTGCATCCAACCCTGCTTTTGCATGATGCCCCGTTTGACGGTATAATAAACAAACTCAGAATCAGATTTTTTCATCATCGTAGATTTGTAACTTCATCAGTTATTTATCATTGATTGATATCACTAAAAAAAACGATACATTTCAAAGCTTACAAACTCCATATCATCAAAACTAAAGGTGATAGACAAAATTTGACGAAAGAGTCGAGTTCAGGACACTTAAATCTATCGAATATTATCAAATATCAATTAAATAAATAAAAAAACATCGGCGCCAAGGTGCTGTTTCCTTAAGTTATCAATTAAATGCTATAAAAAAGTTTTTTAAATGGTTAGACGATTTTTTTGAAAATAAATGTTCTTCTTCTTGAATGTTAAAATAAATTTAACGAACATTATAATGAAACTATTTAAGTTTTATATTTTTTTTTCTAAATTTGCCTTTAAATTCTGAATTATTGTGTTTTGAAAACATAATCTTTTTGAGAGCATATGAATCTAAATTTATAATACGATTAACATTGTTTCCACCTTCTTTCTTTTCCAGGATATCCTAATACCTATATCAATTCAAAACGACCAAACATTCAGAGCTTGAAATTTAAAACTTTTAAACCTTCGAATGAAACTTTATAAACGTCTCATTAATATTCTTTATATTACATCATGTTTTTAATCGATCATGATTTTTGATTTATCTTCAGAAAGGTCGAAAAATCATTCAAAGTAGCAAACTATAAGTTTAATTTTAAAGCGCAATGTTTACCCAATTTGTATTATCTTTATGCTTTCAGTTTTTCTTTCTTAGTATGTTTGAACATCTAGTATTATCAAGTAATTATTTTGAACTCTTGTTTAGAAAAAAGAATTTAATGCCGCAGTCCGTGGCGCAGAAGATAGCTTTCAAGCCTTCTGAGTCAACGGACATGAGATCGAATCCCGGTCACACATAGTACATTTTCTGTGGGTTGGTGATTTTGGCATTTGAAGGATGCTAGCCATCACATCGTCGAAAGATATATGCTTAGAATTAATTAAAAGGAATCTCTTCGAGGAACCATCAAGTTTCATTCAGATACTGTATGTGTTTGTGGTTGTTTTTTTAATTTTAAAAATGTTTTTTAGCCGTTTATTTTGATGGCTGGAAGAGTTCTAATATAGAATAGGTTTTATCTTTGACTTTGATCACTGGCAAATAAAATTAAATATGTTCTTCTTTTAATCATATAAAATTTATTTATTAACTATATAATATGTTCTCCTAAGTTCAAAATGGATATTTTTTCCTAATCGAGAATTAACATTTCTAGTTCTGATTATTTTTTTTCAAACTTAAGATAATACAGCAAAAATTTCAAAATAAACCTTTAGATGAAAATTAAGAAAAAAAACATGTAAATTAAGATGAATGATAATTAACGTCCATTATGATTTTTCTAACAATTTTTAATAATCATTTTGTGTGTTTCGGAAATATTGATTTCAAATTTGAAATTTGATTTGGAAGAATATTTGTTGAAAAGGTACACAGTGCGAACGTTCAACTTTTACTAAAAATATTTAAATTATTTCTTCATTTTTAGGCTCAATCTTTTTAAAAAAAACTTAACTTTTTTTAAATAATTCCCCGAAAAACGCTGTACTGTTTATTTACACATAATTAAAGTAAGTACTTAAAATGAAAAGTTTGTTTTTGTTTAACATATTTTAATAGAGACTTTTGTTCCGCTTTTTGTTGAAATTTTTTTTTTTGTTTTTATATTTCAGTGAAAGCAGATTTTATTTGATAAATCCTCTCATTTCACACGGTGTAACGTAAGCGGAAGTCTCAATTCTCAGTAATTTTTTTTACATGCAGAAATCTCTACCGACCTTCAGGTTCCTACTTTTACAACTTTTGAAGAGCAAAGACTCCATAAGCTTGAAGTTCTCACCCATCAAGTCACAGTAAACTTTTGTTCTAGCTTTTTAAACTGAATTTTTAATCTAATGATTTCTGTCAATGTTTTCTAGACATATTCAAATCTGTCTAAGAATATTTCACCACACTTGTGTTCACTTTGCAAAATATTCAAGATGAAGGCCAACAAGATTCACTTTACCCTGCTGCCTAGACGTATACTCAAACTCATCTCGGTTCCATATGTCAACCACTTACCATGTGATTTGTGGCTGGTTTCAGAAGGGAATAAAGTTGCTTTTCCCAAACAGTTTGTGTCCCACTGAACTGGTTTCTGTTTCGTCGTCGTCGTCGTTGGACCAAGTTCAGCTTCCGGCAGTTCATCTGTTACATTGTTTACGTTTCAACAAACGCACGAGCCCTGGTTGTTATTTAGATGAATTTTGCAGCTTGAAGTTGGAAATTCCGAGACTGCAGAATTTGCATGCGAGATTGATGGTTTGATGAAGCTGGTTAATCGGAGGGTTCATTTTCTGGTTTTGATTTCTGCACTAGCTTTTCGCGGAGGAAATGGAACGTTTTTGATAACTCAAAGGTAAAAAGGGGCGTTAAGAAATTTTTCAATCCCCCAACAAATTTAAAATTTACACTGTATACTTTGATTTTTCAATTTAGACATTGCAGGCACATCGATCGTTGGCCATTCCATGGGCCCTCTTTTGGATCAAGTGATTTTCAAATCAGTTGAACGAAGTTGCCCCTATCGTATGTGTGCATCTCTGATGAGCAACAGGGCGGGAAATGGATTTGATTGACCGGGGTCACGCAATCCGCAGAGAGTGACGCGTTCCAATGCAGTTGAAGCGCCTGGAAGTGCTAGTCCCGGTAAGGAAGTTCTTGTTTTTTTTTTGTACCCGTCCCCTCAAGCTGCCAAATATACAAAGAAGAAAGTCTTCTTTTGGAGCTGGCGCTTTTAATAGTTCTGCCCTCCGCTGCCTAGAAACAGAACGGAAAAAATCCATTTTGTTGTCAGTTATTGTTAGTGCGAGATATTTTTACCAAACCTATCTTTAAGTGGCACTGTTACGCGTAAATTAAGGTGGGTTGCTCACCATTCAAACTTTTTATTACTTTATACCATTCATTGTTTTAATTTTCGCAAAGGGAAAATTTTACATTAACAAGGTTCCACAATTCAAATTTTCAAAAAAAAATCGGCCCATCAGACGTCTACTCACCCTAACCTTACTTTAGGCCTTTACTCACGTGAAGGCATCCGGCTGATGTGAATCGTCGCTGCGATGGACAGCGTCTTCTATTTGTCGTTGTTGTCGTTTTTTTTTGCGTCTGTTTCATCCATTCAGGTGAGTTGTCCATCCATAATTGGCGGAAGGAACAATTACAAACCGTCACGAATTAGTTATACACTTAGCCGGTACATGACTGAAACTTGCTAGCCGAAAGGGCACGACGACATGTCCCTTGCTCCCCCTCCCGGAGCGATCGATTTTGTACTCCACATCAGGCAACAATGTTGGCTCGGATGGGTGTAAATTTTTGTTCATTGGACCGGCTCAATTTTAGAATATTCAAAGTAACCATTGAAGCCTCAATTCGGATTATTTATATTATTTTAAACGCAAGGCTCAATTTGCACCTTATTCACTTCACCATAAGTCTGGATTGATACAGCTGTTTAATCAAAATATAAAGATTCAATTAGTCGAGTTTTGATTACCATAATCATTTTTCCAATTGTGTTAATCTCAGTACTCTTCAACCTAAACCAAATCAATCTCAGTCCAGTTGAATATCAGCAGAAGTCTCAATTAGTTAAAGAAAAATTAATCTAGAATGTGAAGTCTCCACCCCGTTTAAAAATTCACGATTCTCTAAAGCGTTTTTTAAAGCTGAAAATATATATTTCATTTGCATCACCTTACGTCAGCAACAATTTTCTAAAATCGCTGTATTTTTGTCAACATCACACCCATCACAAAAGTCTCAATTCACTACAACAGTAGACTGAGTCGATTTGGGGTCATTTTTGAATTTCTCAAACCCTGGGGTCTAGAAAGCTTCGTCTTGGTCCAAAACTCGTCCATGATTTTTCGCAGAATTTTTAAGTAACGTTTACATGAGTAAATTTGAACTTTTAGTTTTGTATGGGAAAATTGAATATTTTGTACTGAAAAATCAACATCATTTTGGTTTCTTCTGTGGAACTGAGCCAGCCAGTTGAATAGAGTTGAGTAAAGTTGAGTAGGGTTGAGTAAAGTTGAGTATAGTTGAATACAGTTGAGCAGAGTTGAGTAGAGTAGAGTAGAGTAGAGTAGAGTAGAGTAGAGTAGAGTAGAGTAGAGTAGAGTAGAGTAGAGTAGAGTAGAGTAAAGTAGAGTAGAGTAGAGTAGAGTAGAGTGGAGTAGAGTAGAGTAGAGTAGAGTAGAGAAGAGTAGAGTAGAGTTTAGTAGAAAACAGTCGAGTATAATAGAGTCGAGTAGAATAGAGTTGAGTAGACTGGAGTAGAGTAGAGTAGAGTAGAGTAGCGTAGCGTAGAGTAGAGTAGAGTAGAGGAGAGGAGAGTAGTGGAGAGTAGAGGAGAGTTGAATAGAGTAGAGAAGAGTAGAGTAGAGTAGAGAAGAGTAGAGAAGAGTAGAGTAGAGTAGAGTAGAATAGGGAAGAGAAGAGTAGGGAAGAGAAGAGTAGAGAAGAGTAGAGTAGAGTAGAGTTAAGTAGAAAAGAGTCGAGTAGAACAGAGTGTGTAAGTGTAAAGTAAAGTAGAGTAGAGTAGACTAGAGAAGAAAAGAGTAAAGTGGATTAGAGTAGAGTAGAGAGAGTGGAGTGGAGTAGAGTTGAGTTGAGTATAGTGGAGAAGTTTAGGGTAGAGAAGGGGAGAGTAAAGTATAGTAGAGCAGAGTAAAGTAGAGTAGAGTAGAGTAGAGTAGAGTAGAGTAAAGAAGAGAAAAGTTGAGTAGAGTAGCTTTCGGAAGAACAGAGTACAGAAGATTAGAAAAGAGTAAAGTAGAGAAGAGTAGAGTAGAATAGAAAAGAGTAGAGTAGGTAGGGGAGAGTAGAGTAGAGAAGAGTAGAGTAGAGTGCAGTTGTGTAGAGGAGAGTCGAGTCGAGGAGTCGAGTAGAATAGAGTAGAGTAGAGCGGAGTAGAGTAGAGTAGAGTAGACTAGAGAAGAATAGAGTAAAGCGGAATAGTGTAGAGTAGAGAGAGTAGAGATGAGTAGAGTAGAGTAGAGAAGAGTAGAGTAGAGTAGAGTAGAGAAGAGTAGAGCAGAGTGAAGTTGAGTAGGGTAGAGTCGAGTAGGGAAGAGTCGAGTAGGAAAAAGTAAACTAGTGTAGAGTAGAGTTGAGTTGAGTAGAGTAGAGTTTTGGAGAGCAGAGTAGAGAGAATAATAATAGAGAAGAGTAGAGTATAGTAGAAAAGAGAAGAGAAGAGAAGAGTAGAGAAGAGTAGAGTAGAGTAGAGTAGAGTAGAATAGAGTAGAGTAGAGTAAAGTAGAGTAGAGTAGAGTAGCGTAGAGTAGAATAGAGTAGAGGAGCGTTGAATAGAGCAGAGTAGAGTAGAGTAGAGTAGAGTAGAGTAGAGTAGAGTAGAGTAGAGTAGAGTAGAGTAGAGTAGAGTAGAGTAGAGTAGAGTAGAGTAGAGTAGAGAAGAGTAGAGTAGAGTAGAGTAGAGAAGAGTAGAGTAGAGTTTACTAGAAAACAGTCGAGTATAATAGAGTAGAGTAGAATAGAGTAGAGTAGACTGGAGCAGAGTAGAGTAGAGTAGAGTAGCGTAGCGTAGAGTAGAGTAGAGTAGAGGAGAGGAGAGTAGAGGAGAGTTGAATAGAGTAGAGTAGAGTAGGGTAGAGAAGAGTAGAGTAGAGTAGAGTAGAGTAGAGTAGAGTAGAGTAGAGTAGAATAGGGAAGAGAAGAGTAGGGAAGAGAAGAGTAGAGAAGAGTAGAGTAGAGTAAAGTTAAGTAGAAAAGAGTCGAGTAGGACAGAGTGTGGAAGTGTAAAGTAAAGTAGAGTAGAGTAGACTAGAGAAAAATAGAGTAAATTGATTAGAGTAGAGTAGAGAGAGTGGAGTGGAGTAGAGTTGAGTTGAGTATAGTGGAGAAGTCTAGGGTAGAGAAGGGGAGAGTAAAGTATAGTAGAGCAGAGTAAAGTAGAGTAGAGTAGAGTAGAGTAGAGTAAAGAAGAGAAAAGTTGAGTAGAGTAGCTTTCGGAAGAACAGAGTACAGAAGATTAGAGTAGAGTAAAATAGAGAAGAGTAGAGTAGAATACAAAAGAGTAGAGTAGGTAGGGGAGAGTAGAGTAGAGAAGAGTAGAGTAGAGTGCAGTTGTGTAGAGGAGAGTCGAGTCGAGGAGTCGAGAAGAATAGAGTAGAGTAGAGCGGAGTAGAGTAGAGTAGAGTAGACTAGAGAAGAATAGAGTAAAGCGGAATAGTGTAGAGTAGAGAGAGTAGAGATGAGTAGAGTAGAGTAGAGAAGAGTAGAGTAGAGTAGAGTAGAGAAGAGTAGAGCAGAGTGAAGTTGAGTAGGGTAGAGTCGAGTAAACTAGGAAAAAGTAAACTAGTGTAGAGTAGAGTTGAGTTGAGTAGAGTAGAGTTTTGGAGAGCAGAGTAGAGAGAATAATAATAGAGAAGAGTAGAGTATAGTAGAAAAGAGAAGAGAAGAGAAGAGTAGAGTTGAGTAGAGTAGAGTAAAGTAGAGTAGAGTAAATAAAGTAGAGAAGAGTAGAGTAGAGTACAGGAGAGTAGAGTAAAGTAGAGTAGAGAAGAGAAGAGTTTTGTAGAGGAGAGTAGAGTAGAGAAGAGTAGAGTAGAGTAGAGTAGAGTAGAGTAGAGTAGAGTAGAGTAGATTAGATTAGAGGAGACTAGACGATATAAGATAAAAGCAGAGTAGAGTAGAGTAGAGCAGAGTACAGTCGGGAAGACAAGAGTAATGTAGAGTAGAGTAGAGATGAGTAGAGAAGAGTAAAGTAGAGCAGATCATCAGCATCATCAAAGTTTATCCTTAATTTGCTGTATATGTTTAAAAAAATATTCGTAAGCTCAAACCACTTCCATACTAAGGGCTGTCCCAACGGTAGATGCAAAACACGGTTTTCGACCACGCTAAAACTGTTCGTCCGGCACCGGTGGCGTAAATTGCTGTTTTACCACAGTTATCGATTTCAAAATTCCCAACAGTTATACGCCTTTGTTCCAAATTCATGCAAATTTGGAACAGGATTTCAAAGTATACGACAGACCGATTTAGTTCACGGTGAGAAAATTTTAGCCAACAAAGATTTCTTTCACACATGTTTGGGTAACATTGGGTGTGATAATAGTTTCTTTTTGAGATATTATTTGAATGTTTTTTTCGCTTTAACCAGCCTATACGTAACATAAATTGAGAATAGATGTTAATAAAAACCAAATCAAGTATAAATAAAAGATGTCACATTATTCTCGATTTAGTATAATTAAATAAAAAGCTTTCATTTGGGCTCGACGAATTAGTGAATCCAGTCAGCGTTCTAAAATTTGTAAAAAAGAAACGAAAAGAAAATTTTAATACTTTTTCGATGAGGTAAATCAAATATTTAATTGATTATGTTTATTGTTTGTTTTATAATTTTTGTTTTATTTGAGATATTGAGAGATTTTTAGTTTCGTATAGATTGCTCGGAGTTTTCGTCAATAGCAGCATATGTTTCTGTATCCATACATAAATTTACAAAGTGAAACAAGTTTTTGTCAAATAAAAATGTCGACAAATCAAAGGAAAATTTCCTTTGACTTTGGGATAAACATTTCTCATTTCCTTTATCAATGTCAGCAATAAGGCCGGAACAAATATCAAATCCTTCTTTTGTCACTCAGAGTTGGAACATCGCGAGGGGGGGGACAATAAAAAATAATGCGAAAAACAAATAAATTGGAATAAATTGCACAAAATCTTGCATGCAAAAAATTGCATGCTATATCATTGCACAAAACCTATAAAATAATTTAATTTTTTATTGAAAAATTCAATAAAATCAAGAATACACATGGTGAAATTACTTCCATCTTTCAAAATTTCTTTTTTGGTCTTGTAATCTTTCGGATACTTGAATTTTTTATCAAAATTTCCATGAAATACTTAAAACTTTATTTATTTCCCCCTTCGGGTTTTCGGAAATTTCGAAGGGGGGGGAGACAAAAGAAGAAATTGATATTTGTTCCAGCCTAACTTGATAAAAAAATTGCTTTTTCATTTCATTTTAACAAAACCTTATTACATTGATTCAAAGCAATTTGATTGAATTAATTGAAGAATTGTTTCAATTGACCTTTTTTCCTCGTTGTGTAGTCATGTTTGCTTTAAAATTAATGTAATCCTGGTAGAATAGTTGAAATCATTGTTCTGTAAAAAAGAATATTCGTAGAATTAATTTTAAGACAATTAACCGTGAAACTCAAAACTTATGCAATTTTTCTAATAAAATAGGTTTTTTCTTCTCAATTATTGAGTGTCTGCAATGAAAGTGTTTCCGTTTTAAATTTGCTCCTACACCGGTGGGGAGTGGGTGTTTTAGACGATTCTAAAATTACAAATTGTGCTTAAACTGGTATACTTAAAACCAATATTTACGCCTCAACCGTTGCAGGTGCCCTAATGGTCATGCTTCTTTTATCTAGAATGAACGCTTCATTAGCACAGTTTTTATTTTGTTAGAACCAATCTTAGGGACTAAGATGGCCGTCCGCTTGATTTATTGTTTCGAATCAAATCAAACCAACCGGTTTTAGGCAGCACAATAAGATTAGTGTCATTAATTGAACCGCTTGAAAGGCGCGGCGATCGGATCAGTTGGATAAACAATCGATTTGTTTATTTGGGGAATAGGCCTTTGATTTAACACTTTTGTTGCCTACAACTTTGAACCTTGCAGTACATCATCGCTTAAATTGACTGTTGTATTTCGACAACAAAATCCGTTTTGTTTCAGATGCTAATGGCTTTTTTGGCATGCCTTCGGAGATGAGTAGTGAAAGTCGGAGGTTTCTATTCTAGTATTTTCTCTTTCTTTTGACTAAACCCATCGAACTAACCATGAATATTCGACCGCCAAGTTTGTTCTAGCAATCGGATGAATAGCGTTTGTCCATCTCTTCTCAATTGAGTTCAGTGTCAACGCCGATGACATATGTCTGACCGACTGGATGACGTCACCGAAGGGGGATCAACCCGGGAAGTTGTTCTTCAATGGTGTAAACATTTCCAATTTAATTTTAACCGTTGGTCTGATCTTTGTCTCTGTCTGTTGATAGTAAACTAACTGAGGCAGTCACTACAAAATAATCTGTTGCATTTGGCGTTCTATTCCCTGCAGTTTTCTTGGCTTCCACACGATCGCCAGAAAAGTGACAATGAGCTAACACAAACTAGTCATCACTGCCCCTTAACACAAGGAACTAGTTGTTGTATATACTAATTGTAACTATATGTATGGCGTTAAGCCGCCCTATATTACTACTAATGACACTGTGTTGACAGCACTTGATTAAGAGAGATTTTTTTTCCTGGTGCAACCAAATGTCAAAACGGGTTAACAAACAGGGCAATCGATTCCGGAAGGTCGAACAGGAGTGGCGTTGAATGACACGAATTTTCAATATTTTAAATTTTTTTAAAGAACGGATAATTTAACAGAAGACAGGCTGAATAGAAATTTTTCTGAGAACATCTATAACTTTTTGGTCTCTTAATGTTGCAACTGTAGTTTTTTTTAAATTATCAAGTTTAATAAATTGTGAATTTTGACTTTCAATTCGGATTCTTGAGTTTTATTGAAATTTGTTTAAGCAATAATGTGCGTATACCGAATGAAACCACGTTGGAAGAATATCCAAGGATCACAAATAGAAAAATAGCGAATGATCCGTCAGCCTAATTTGTGGAATCAAAATGAACACATGCAAGGATTTGAGATTTTTTCTTTGTAATATTTGTTCTGGAGTTGACTTTGTTTTCGCATTCATTAACTCACTAGATGACCCAGTGTGTTTTGATAAATCCATCCAAATTCATCGACAAACCTATGTACATAAAAAATTATTTTTTTTAACGAATAGTCACCGTTGGTAAATTTAAACCCCCCTTATTTAAACCCCCCGAAGCCAAATGATTTTAATCTTTTTAACGAATAGTCACCGTTGGTAAATTATTTATATGCTAGTTTAAGAATTTATCATCTAACGTTCACCGCATTGCCATAAATTATTTATATGCTAGTTCAAGAATTTATCATCTAACGTTCACCGCATTGCCATTAAACTAGCATATAAATAATTTACCAACGGTGACTATTCGTTAAAAAGATTAAAATCATTTGGCTTCGGGGGGTTTAAATAAGGGGTAAATATTCAAAAATACAGTTCAAAAATAAAAAAGTTGTCAAAAGTAGGGACGTTTACGGTACTTGCGTGAAAACAATAAGTAGCGCTGCCGATAAAAACGGAATCCGAAAAACAGACAACACATCGCTTGAACTGGTTCAGCAATAGGAAAGCTTCACCAGAGCCATGCGTTCTAGACTTTTTGTCCGATTGGGAAGCACGTGCTTTACCAATCCATCGGGTTGGATGTATGGGTGAACGTAATTGCGCCTCTCGCTGTTACTTCTCTCAGCCATTCAACTGATGTGGGACAAAGGGTCTAGAACGCACCTTTGAAACTTTCCATTAAATATGCTCTTGGCTCAATTTCAACACCTGTAAATTTTCTTCTACTAAGCGTCTGCTTTATCTATCCGTCATTTCTTTCCGATCTTTAATTCTTCTATCAAGAATTTATCATCTAACGTTCACCGCATTGCCATTAAACTAGCATATACAAAATTATTTATATTTCAAGCAACCGATTTCAACCAGATCTTAACATGATTTTTGACTGTCAAAACGAGAATGTAAGAATCTGCATTTCTGTAGAATTTTAGTTCGATGAGTTCTATTCGAATAAGCAGTTTTATTAGAATGACATGTTAAAAAATATTGCAAGTGAATTTGTGCGTTATGTTTTCAAGTAAATATTTTGGGATAAGAGCACCCGTTCACAAAAGTCGGGGGATTCTTCCAAAAATCCAAACTCTTTCGACGTTTACAAAAGCATTTCCTCAACCCAAGAACATCTTCTGGGGATGAATAAACCAACCGGTTTAAAATCCAAAAAAAAACAAGAACATCTTTTGCCAAATTTGTCAAACTTAAAGTTGAGGACTACAACTGAAGTGCTGTTTTGGACCTAAAACAACTTTATATTGAGTTTTAAATCAGGAGCGTGTAGTTAAAATACTTTTATTAAATGTTCGAATATATGAAAGGGTCTATAAAAAATCAATTTTGATGGGCTCTCCGAAAAAAAAGTCCTGCTCCAACCCCCCAAGTCTTAATCGATTCAGGCCCAGCGATGCCACATGTGCCGATTTATCGGTATTTATATCGATTTTTGAGCAAATTTTCGACCAAGAATCTGTATATACCGATTTTTGGCAAAACATGTCGATTTCATACCAATTTTTAAAATTTTAGTACAGCATATAAGATATATTTCAGTAAAAGCAAAACTGTCAAAGATATTGGATTTTCTGTTGAATAGAAGACGACCAAATATCAGCGTTTGCTCAGTAAGAAACACTTGAAGCTTTTACGATAAGTGAACGTGTTTCAATATTTTAATCGAATAAATCCCAAATTTCAAAAGAAAATAGCATTTTCTTTTTGATAATCGTATGTTTAAAGACAAGTTCACGAATGAAGTGCTAACTATCCGTTGAATATTGTTTCATGGAGAATGTTGGAAAACTGTTGTTTTCTATAAAATATTCTTTAATCTAATGAGGTCAGATATATATACATGAGCTTTCAGAATTTTGGAAACACAAAAAAAATGTAAAGAACATTCGATAAGGATCACGGTTATGAAGGATCATGTGTTAATCGATAACTCGAAAAAAATCATTAATTGAGAATACTACGAGGAAGCTTCAGGAGTTTATATTTAGAAAACCTTGGGAATTAACAATAGCAATATGTGATTTTTTTTACAATTAAGGCCTTCAGAGTCAGGTGTCAGTCAGGTGGTCCTGAGGTTCCTCCCGGATCGATTAAATTCTTTACTGATGGGTCAAAAATGGATAATAGAACTGGGGCAGGGGTGTTCGGACCTAGACTCAGGATCTTAATTCCTATGGGAAACTGACCAACAGTGTTCCAAGCAGAAGTTCAAGCAATTCTCGAATGCACTTTAGCCTGTTTGAAAAGAGGATACAGGTACACAAGTATCTATATATTTTCTGACAGCCAGGCCGCTCTCCGAGCACTAAGTACGTTCACATGTTACTCCAAGCTAGTATGGGAGTGTATTGTTGCACTTTGAAACCTGGCCATACGGAACAGAGTATATTTATTCTGGGTTCCAGGCCACTGCCGTATCCTAGGGAACGAAGAAGCAGACCAGCTAGCTAGGGAAGGATCTCAGGGCCTGTTAATTGGACCAGAACCCTTCTGCGGAGTATCGAGGAGTGCCTTAAATATGGAACTCAAGAACTGGGAAAGCACCACTGTTGGCTCCAACTGGAGAACAGCAGAGGGAGCAGCTCAGGCGAAAAGTTTCATTGAACCAAGCGCACGACTCTCCAAAAACATATTGAACTTAAGTAAGCACGAGTTAAGTACTTACACAGGTCTCTTGACCGGATATTGTCCAACTAAACAACATCTCAAACGGATAAACATTATTCAAAACGACGACTGACGGTTCTGCGGGCTCGAAAAAGAAACTGCAGAGCATCTTCTATGCAACTGCTGCGCCCTCCTTAAGAGGAGAGAGCGTGTTCTTGGGGCAAAGTTAATAAGCACACAAGACATATGGTTGCATATCAGCCCTAAGAAGGTTATATCATACATCTTTGATATCATACCCGATTGGGATAAAATGCTTAGTCAGCAATCAACTGTCACTTCAACCCATAGTGCAGGTGAGCCTGATAGCATACAGTAACGCGGGGTAATTACCACAATAGATCAACTACTGGTCGCAGTGGGCTCTCCCCTACAAGGAAAAAAAAGGTATCTGAAATTAACTTCAAATTTGTATAAAAATGACAAACTTCTGAACATGCTTCAATAGGCAAGTTATTTATAGTAGACTAGCTGATCCCATACGAACTCCGTTTCGCTTTTGAACTTGGAATATGTCATGAACAGCTTGTATGAAAGTCAATTGCCGAAAATTTTCCAGATGCACTTCCGAATTCATTGTTAAAATTGCAAAAATATTGGATATTTTCTGTCGTCTGCTACTAAATTGAAAATGAAGAATCAATTGACCGTGCCAAAAAAACCCCGTGTATAAATTTTGACTCGATCGTTGCATAACAACGCAATTATTGCCAAAAAGTTAAACCCCTTCGGTAGCATAACATAACACTCTTTGATACCTGAAATCGATTGCCCTTCCCTCAAAACTCCCGTGTGCAAATTTCAAAGCAATCTATTGCATAATTACGTCAATATTGCTAAAAACAGTGAAAATTAATTAATATGGACGACCCCTTTCGTCGACCCTTGGCAAAAAATTTGACATCTGAAATCGATTGCCCGCCCCCAAAACTTACCGTGCGCTAATTTTCATTACAATCCGATGTCAAATAACGACGATATTGCAAAAATATTGAACGGTTGATATGGACGACCCCCTTTGCCGGCCCCTTATACTGAATCTAATACCCGAAATCCATTGCTCGTCCCTCAAAACTCTCGTGTACCAAATTTCATCTGAATCCTATGTTTAATGACGTCAATATCGCAAAAACAGCGAACAGTTAATATGGACGACCCCTTTGGCTTATCCTCACATACACCTTGACACCTGAAATCGATTTCTCGTCTTTCAAAACACTCATGTGCAAATTTTCAACACGATCCGACGAAAAGTAACGTCAATATCGCGAAAACAATATTTGTCTTGTATGGACGACCCCCTTGAGAAGGGGTTGTCCGAAAATCTGAAAACATTTTTCATCCTTCCTGGTCCTAATGAGCATCCATGCCAAATTTCAGACCTCTAGCTCTTAAGACGGCTGAGTCTATAGAGGACAAACAAACAGCCGCCGGTCGTGGCCTAGAGGATAGCGTTCCAGTCTTCTAAGCCAGAGTCCATGAGATCGAATCCCGATCACGGCACATATAGTACTCTTTCTGTGGTCTGATGGTTTTAGCATTTGTAAGATGCTAGCCATAATATCCTTGAAAGATGTACGCCTTAGATTTAAGTAAAATTAGATCTCTTAAAAGAAACATGAAGTTTCACTGAGATCCTATACGTGTGTGTTCGTTTTTGAAAAACAAACAAACAAACAAACAAACAAACATACAGAAATTGCTTTTTATATATATAGATTCATTTTAGATAATTCGGTTAGTTAGCCAAAAGTTGTAAATAGTAGATCTAGGAACCTTTCAAATTCAATCCGAACTAATCCCACCTATAATAGCTAAAATCAAATCCTAAAAGAAGAAAAATCTGTCACTTGAATGTGTATGTGGATACAATAAGGTTAGTTTTAACGCTTAAAAATGTAAAAAAAAATGGTCGTATATTCCTTATATAACTTTTTTGATCTTTGAGTTGAACAAATTCATAATCAACCTTTTTTATGGAATGTAATGTAAATAAAAAATTCAAGAGTAGTTTGAATTCTACCCCCATGAGCGCGCCATTCTCATGAGTGATGCAAAACTTTTATCTACCAGAATTGTCAACTCGATAAGCCATTGCTCATGTGTTCCATTTTAGTGCTGTAATAGGGCTATCGATATCACAGTACCTACTAGCGCCTCGAGATTTGTCCTCTGTGTCTCTTCAGAACGATAGAGTAAACCATGCAGTCCGCCTCGATCGTGTTGGTTGCTTTGTAACACTTTTTACTACAGTCAGTCTCCCCATCAATGGTGCCTGTCACATGGCTCGGCTTGGCACGCTCGCTGCTCCACTTCGCCGTCTTCTAGTGGGAGCTACTAATAGAAACTACTACTAAGAATGACACACACTAGTGCAGCGCAATCCCGATCGGGAAGGTCGCCCGCTTTCGCCGGACCGGAATGGGTGTCTCTCTTCCTATCATCATCATCATCATCATCGTTTAGCTGGTGGTTTGAGGTTAAGTGCCAAGGGGTATAGAAAGAGTGAGCAGCCGTTTCCACGTTTCTGATGTAATACTCCCATCGTTGAACTGACTGCCGGGTTTGAACCAGCTAGTTGGTGGTGTTAGTGCACGCGCCACGGATTTACACCCCGCCACTTTTGAGGGGTTGAATCGGGGTTGTTTGCACGTGGTGTCAACCCTGTGATCGGGGACTGAAGGAGAGGTGGAAGCACTCGGGACGAAGCGAAGACGGTTGGCCTGAGGAGCGATGGTACGAGGGGTTGTGGCTTCTGATGGAATCATGGAGGTGACTTTTTCCCGCTGCTTTCCTCTCAACTTTCTTCCTCAACCCACCCCGTGTCGGGTCCCCCGTTAACGTGAGAATAGTTTCATTTGATGCATTTTGAAGCCATGCACTAAACTACTACTAGACTGTGTGTGCTGTTCAGACAGCTATCTATCTCTATAGGACGTGGAATGCACTCTCTCCCGAAGTGGATTGCTGATGGCGGCAAGCCTGGCAGGGTGCTCTAGGAACTGTATTCGATGATATGGCCCGCCAAACCGACCTGTATCTGGTGAGTGAGGAAAACGCTTCCGTAGGCCAACCAATATTTTATGATTTAATCGTTTCGGGCGTGTGTGAGAAGCAAACGCCACTAAAGCGCGCGTGGAGACCGAGGCGTCTGGACTAGAGGCACGGGGACTTAAGTGTGCCTGCCTGAAATCAGTGCTCCCAGGTAGCCCGATTGATTATCGGTGATATTGATTGTGGATTTAGCATCAAAGTAAGGAAATCGAAAATATTGTCGATTGTTCTATCAATTATTTCATGATAAATTTCTATCTGAAACCAGGCTGCTGATTCCGAAAATGCATTTAGTTTTCTTCTATTAGCTCATATTTTATTCAGATTTTGTTTTTAATTAGGTTTCAATCCATTTGTTTTTTTTTTACTTTTTCTTTAAAGCTATTTTAGCAAAATTGAACAACATTAGAAAGGTATTGAAAATAAAGGTTATAACACAGATGAACAGTTGTACAAGCTAAGCCTTTTTTCTGTCTGTCTGTTCCCTATAGACTCGGAAACTACTGAACCGATTTACTTGAAACTTATTGGAGGCCGGGGAAGGTTCCTATTATGGTTTGAGACCCCTTCCTCTAACACAGGCATGTCAAACTCGTTCAGGTGTGCGGGCCGCACTAAAAAATTTCTATGACGTAGAGGGCCGCAGCCAAAATCAGTTAAATCGGAACATTCAGCTTTAGTTTTTTTTGCAGTAATATTATGCATAAAAATCAGTGGTGTTTTTTTTGTGACAATTTAAGACGGGGCTACGCGGGCCGCATTGACCTAGGCCGCGGGCCGCATGCCTCCCGCGAACCCCCAGTTTGACATGCCTGCTCTAACAGGAAGGGGGGAGGGGGTCTCCCAAACAAAAGACAAATGCTTGCAGAACTCGAGAACTGATCAAGCAAATGGTACCAAACTAGGCATGGGAGGGTATTTGGTAACGAGATATGTTCCTGAAATGGTTTGGTGCCCCTCCCCTCTTCCAATTGGGAAATAGGAAGGAGGAGG
Organism: Uranotaenia lowii; assembly: GCF_029784155.1. Taxonomy (NCBI): domain Eukaryota; kingdom Metazoa; phylum Arthropoda; class Insecta; order Diptera; family Culicidae; genus Uranotaenia; species Uranotaenia lowii. Next base: position 170,095,949 of record NC_073691.1, read on the forward strand.
GGGTCTACCTTATATTTTTTTTTACAAAACTTGAGAACTAATAAAGCTAGTGGAACCAAATTTGGCATGTCAGGGTATTGGAATACGAGAAATGTTTCTGTGATTATTTCAGATCCCACGATTTTCCAGTGCACTGCAGTGGTATATAAGGGAGGGAGGAGGGGGGCTTCCATACCTTTTTTATTGCATAACTTGAAAACTATTCGAGCAAATGGAATCAAATTTGGCTTGCAAGGGTATTTGGGTACGAGAAATGGTTCTTTTAATATTTGGCATCCTGCCTTCTTCCAGTGGAGTGATAAAAAGAGGGAGGGGCTCGCATACAATTTTCAGCATAACGGAAAAACTAATGAAGTAAATTGCACCAAAATTAACATGGCAAAGTATTGGAATACGAGAAATGTTTCTATGAAATTTAATTAAGCCGTAGCCCGTGGCGTAGAGGATAGCCTTTAAATCTTCTAAGCCAGCGGGTATGAGATCGAATCGTACGCTTAGAGTTAAGAAAAAAAAAAGGAATCGCTTCGAGGAAACATAAAAGTTTCAATGAGATCCTGTATGTGTTTGTGTTCGTTTTAATATGGTATTTTGAGAACCCTCTGTTCTTCCAGTTAGAAATCTTCAAGGAGGGGGGGGGCACTACCATACATTTTTTACACTACTCGAGATCTTATCCAGCCATTGGAACCAGCTCCTTCCAGTGGGGTTATGGGAAAGAGAGAGAGAGAGAGAGAGAGAGGGGGGGGGGGCTGTTTTACAATTTTTCGCATAACTCGAGAACAAATTCGCAAATGGAACCAAATTTGGCATGGGAGGGCTTTTGGATACGGGAAATGGTTATATGCTTATTTGAGACTCCTTTCTCCATCAATTTTGGATGAAGTTAGGGAAGAGAGGAGCTACCATACCATTGTTTTGCATAAACCAAGAACTAATCTAACCAATTTAACCAACATTTACATGAGAAATAATTTCGGTACGAAAAATGGTTTTATGACTATTTGAAACACCATCCGTCTTCCAGGAAGTACACAGAAAGTAGGGAGAGGGCTCCAATACAATTTTGTTAGTATAACTGGGGAAGTAATTTAGCAAAATTGTTTTTACGAATGTTCAGACTCTTCTACCTTGCATTGTGGAGACGGGGACGAAGGGGGGGGGGGGGGGTGGCTCGAAATGCATTTTGTTGTATTGCTTAAAAGCTTATCAACCAATGGAACATAATTTGATATGGGTGGATTCTTAAGGGGGGGGGGGGGGGGGGGTAGGGTCTAACACTTTCAAAAAATCGATTTTTTTATTTTTTTATTTTCTTATTGTAAAACATTTCAAGAATGTTGTGTCAAATTTTCAAATCAATTGAAGCAAAACTGTAGAAGTTATAGGCCTTTATCTCCTCGTATCTAATACTGCAAGAAAGCAAGAGCAAAAACTTCAAACGAGTTTTTCTCGAAAGCACATTTTTAAAGTCCGTGGACATCGTCATTTGAAAACTACTTATCCGATTCTTTTCAAATTTGGAACATATTTTCTACATATAAAATACCAGACCCCAACGTTTTCCTTTTTTGATTTTTTTACTTTGGGGAGATTTTAGAGTGGAAAAATGGCGAATTTTTAAGCGAAAAATCGTAGTTTTTACTTCAAACAGCCACAAAAATTTCATAAAAATATTTTTAAGTTAAATAAAAACGTTGGGGTCCAGAAAAACGTCTATTAAAAATATTTTGCTCTGATTTTTTGACTTCAGATGATTCTGTGCTGAGATACAGTGTCCACCGCAAATCCTGTTTTCTAAAAGGCATCCTCGAAAATGCTCCGTCACCGGCTCATTTTTCAATATTTTTCTACGAAAAAATTACTAAATGTTCTTTTAACAATGCTTTGTATAATGCAAAAAATTTGAATACATTTGTTTGAACGATAGCTGTAGAAAAAATCGTGAAAATGGTGTTTTTTTATACCCGTTAGACCCTACCCCCCCCTTAATTGCAAGAAAATGGGATCCCTACCCCCTTCTAGCAGTTGCGAATAGGAAAGGAAAAGGGGGCCAGGAATCAAACTCGAGTTTTCTGATTACCTTTCTGACACCTTACCAATAGGCTAAATCGTCAGATGTAAACAAGTCAAGCTGTAGCTCTATAATTCACTTGACTTCATTGAGTTTAAATTGCTGCTAGATTCTGTGGTAGAAAATGCTCATCGCTCCCCGATCAATAGTGCTCTGTTTGCCCCGAGCCAACAAGTTTAAGTAAAAATGCGTTTTAAAATTGATTATAGTGGAAAATCAAAAATGTGGAGGAAAATTGAGGAAAAATGGAAGAAACATTGCAGTGCGTACATTATCGATCAAGATGATTTAACAATCATTAGAGCTTATTATTCGATGTTCAAAAATAATAATGCTTTCGTCACTTGAGAACCCAATTGTTTTTTTTTATATTTCTGTAACGATGATATGGTGATTTTTTTTGCTAAAAAATTAATTCTATAAGAACCTCAAAACTGTTGCTTATGAAAATTTATTTCAGACGTCTTTCTTGGAATTATTACTCTTTAAAGAGCTTTCTATTGCGCCGTTGAAAAGTTATAAATCAAGCAATAGAGGGCACTGTTTTGCGGCGCTTTTTAACGGCTTCTTTCAAAATGAACAATTGAAAATTGATACAAGTTTCTGAATATTTTTGTTCGAACTTGTACAGCTGTTCATCTGTGGTTTTAATTCAATGATCAACTTTCCCGAAGACTGCGAGTAATTTTGATTTCTGAGGATTTTTTAACATGTTGTCTTTATGTTTGTTTAAATGCTCAAAGCCTTTCTTTAGTGATGTCAGATTTACAGTACTGGACAAAAAAAATTAGCACTAGCTATTGAAATTTTCAAATCACTGTTACTTTTTTTCTAAAAGGAATATTTACTCATTATATTCAAAAGAATTGTAGAATTTTTGATATTCTAACGACTTGTGAAAAAAATTTGTCAAAAAAATTAGTGTATTCTTCACACTTAAGCGTTGTTTTATTCAAAATCATTTTTCGCTTGGACAAAATAAAGTACACAGTCTTAACAACCTTACCAAATCGTTATTTCTCTTCTAAGAAAATTGTTTCGTCATCTTATAAGTTTCAAAAGATTCAATTCCCTGGAAAACCCGTCAGAAGTACGGGTTTTAATATTTGTTCATCCGTTTCAGGGCGCGATTGAATCCGATAAGATGGAGAAACCGCAAGTCTCCGTAAATATTCGTAAACTTCAAGCAAAAACCCGATTTAATACACTTGACATTGAATTGTAGCCTTTCTAACAGTCTGCTAATTATATGTGGACACATATTATACACAATCATAAACAAATGATAGTTTTCTAAGTTCTAAATCATCAAATTAAGATATAAAATTTTTATAAAAAAAATTCTTAATTATTCGAAAATATAAAAATTAAATTTTTTTATAGGATAAAAGTATTTAAAAGTTCTCAAAATTTTTGTATGAATTACTTTAATTGCAACTAAAACCTTTGATTTTTGAATTACTGGATCCTGGAGTATCCTGTATGATCCCGTTTCTATGAATTTTATTGAAACAAGTAAAATCTCATCAAACTGTTTTGAATTTACAGCATATGGTTAAAAATAAAAATAAAGAATACAATTTGAGAAAGATGCCCAACCATGTGTTTCAAATAATTGAAAGTTTGTCCGGATTGACCTCTGAGGTAAAAAATCGAGTATATGGAAAATATAATTGGGTAAAATTACAATCGCATGAGTAAAATGCGATGCGGTAGCGTTGGGTCCAATAATCGGTCAAACTAACAATTGATTTTAAAATTTTTGTTAATAATGAATATTTTTAAATTTTTTTTAGTAATTTCAATTTCGTCGTTTAGGCATTTTGGACAGTTAAGTTAAGTTATCGATTTGGTTTTTTTTTTCATTTTAGCTATTTTGCAAATTTTATCAATTTTAAAATTTTATTTCAATTTTCTCGCTTTTGCAGATTGACAATACAAGCAAAACTGACAAAAATTAAAAAAATTAACAAAATTTACACATAAGATGGAAATTTACAAAATTACATAAATGAGAAAATTGACCAAATTGACAAAATTAACACCAATGACAAAACGGGAGAAATAGAAAAAAATTATGACACAAATGAAAAAAAGGAAAAATATTGAAACAATGCAAAAAAAATGTTTTTAATTTCCAAATTGACAAAATTGACAATGTTAAAATTTTTTTTACAAAACTGACAAAATTCATCACAATGATGAAATTAACTCATTTGATAAAACCTACGAAATGACAAAAAATATGACAAAACTAATAAAACTGACAAAATATACATAATCGACAAAAATGGAAAAATAATATTTTGTGTAATATTTAGTAACATTTTAGTGTAATTTTTGTAATTTTTGTAATTTTTGTAATTTTTGTAATTTTTGTAATTTTTGTAATTTTTGTAATTTTTGTAATTTTTGTAATTTTTGTAATTTTTGTAATTTTTGTAATTTTTGTAATTTTTGTAATTTTTGTAATTTTTGTAATTTTTGTAATTTTTGTAATTTTTGTAATTTTTGTAATTTTTGTAATTTTTGTAATTTTTGTAATTTTTGTCATTTTTGTAATTTTTGTAATTTTTGATTTTTTGTAATTTTTGTAATTTTTGTAATTTTTGTAATTTTTGTAATTTTTGTAATTTTTGTAATTTTTGTAATTTTTGTAATTTTTGTAATTTTTGTAATTTTTGTAATTTTTGTAATTTTTGTAATTTTTGTAATTTTTGTCATTTTTGTCATTTTTGTCATTTTTGTAATTTTTGTCATTTTTGTTATTTTTGTCATTTTTGAAATTTTTGTCATTTTTGTCATTTTTGTCATTTTTGTCATTTTTGTCATTTTTGTCATTTTTGTCATTTTTGTCATTTTTGTCATTTTTGTCATTTTTGTCATTTTTGTCATTTTTGTCATTTTTGTCATTTTTGTCATTTTTGTCATTTTTGTCATTTTTATCATTTTTGTCATATTTGTCATTTTTGTCATTTTTTTCATTTTTGTTATTTTTGTCATTTTTGTCATTTTTGTCATTTTTGTCATTTTTGTCATTTTTGTCATTTTTGTCATTTTTGTCATTTTTGTCATTTTTGTCATTTTTGTCATTTTTGTCATTTTTGTCATTTTTGTCATTTTTGTCATTTTTGTCATTTTTGTCATTTTTGTCATTTTTGTCATTTTTGTCATTTTTGTCATTTTTGTCATTTTTGTCATTTTTGTCATTTTTGTCATTTTTGTCATTTTTGTCATTTTTGTCATTTTTGTCATTTTTGTCATTTTTGTCATTTTTGTCATTTTTGTCATTTTTGTCATTTTTGTCATTTTTGTCATTTTTGTCATTTTTGTCATTTTTGTCATTTTTGTCATTTTTGTCATTTTTGTCATTTTTGTCATTTTTGTCATTTTTGTCATTTTTGTCATTTTTGTCATTTTTGTCATTTTTGTCATTTTTGTCATTTTTGTCATTTTTGTCATTTTTGTCATTTTTGTCATTTTTGTCATTTTTGTCATTTTTGTCATTTTTGTCATTTTTGTCATTTTTGTCATTTTTGTCATTTTTGTCATTTTTGTCATTTTTGTCATTTTTGTCATTTTTGTCATTTTTGTCATTTTTGTCATTTTTGTCATTTTTGTCATTTTTGTCATTTTTGTCATTTTTGTCATTTTTGTCATTTTTGTCATTTTTGTCATTTTTGTCATTTTTGTCATTTTTGTCATTTTTGTCATTTTTGTCATTTTTGTCATTTTTGTCATTTTTGTCATTTTTGTCATTTTTGTCATTTTTGTCATTTTTATCATTTTTGTCATTTTTGTTATTTTTGTCATTTTTGTCGTTTTTGTCATTTTTGTCATTTTTGTCATTTTTGTCATTTTTGTTATTTTTGTCATTTTTGTTATTTTTGTTATTTTTGTTATTTTTGTCATTTTTGTCATTTTTGTCATTTTTGTCGTTTTTGTTATTTTTGTCATTTTTGTCATTTTTGTCATTTTTGTCATTTATGTCATTTTTGTCATTTATGTCATTTTTGTCATTTTTGTCATTTTTGTCATTTATGTCATTTTTGTCATTTTTGTCATTTTTGTCATTTTTGTCATTTTTGTAATTTTTGTCATTTTTGTCATTTTTGTCATTTTCGTCATTTTTGCATTTTTGTCATTTTTGTCCTTTTTGTCATTTTTGTCATTTTTGTCATTTTTGTCATTTTTGTCATTTTTGTCATTTTTGTCATTTTTGTCATTTTTGTCATTTTTGTCATTTTTGTCATTTTTGTCATTTTTGTCATTTTTGTCATTTTTGTCATTTTTGTCATTTTTGTCATTTTTGTCATTTTTGTCATTTTTGTCATTTTTGTCATTTTTGTCATTTTTGTCATTTTTGTCATTTTTGTCATTTTTGTCATTTTTGTCATTTTTGTCATTTTTGTCATTTTTGTCATTTTTGTCATTTTTGTCATTTTTTTTTCATTTTTGTCATTATTGTCATTTTTGTCATTTTTGTCATTTTTGTCATTTTTGTCATTTTTGTCATTTTTGTCGTTTTTGTCATTTTTGTCATTTTTGTCATTTTTGTCATTTTTGTCATTTTTGTCATTTTTGTCATTTTTGTCATTTTTGTTATTTTTGTCATTTTTGTTATTTTTGTTTTTTTTTGTCATTTTTGTCATTTTTGTCATTTTTGTCATTTTTATCATTTTTGTCATATCAGAATTCCAACGAAAAAAAAACAAATTCAGAAGTTTGAAACATGGTTTTTGTGTTTTATGAAAGCACGGATTGTTTGATTTTGAAAACTGTCATAAATTGAAGTTACAGTTCTCTTTCAAGATGTCCAAACAGGGTCAGATAAGAAGTCGCATATTTGAAATGTTTACACATTTCCGGGACGTTATGAAAAAAACGCTTTCTAAATGCAATATTTATACAATATGAGTTTTTGTGAAAGGGCTCAACTAGTAGAGCCAATAGGCTCTTAATCCTTAGTGGCTATCATTTTCACCAAAATAGCCTTATTTTGAAGTTAGTTTTGAACGTTGAAATAAAATAATGTATACATTCTTTTTGGAGTCTTTAATAGTCAAAATACTGTTTAAGCCCCCGGAAGATGATGCGAATTTTTCATTACAGCAAATTCACTGGTGTTGGGAAAAGTGGTAGAAATTTTGACACTTTAAGCACATTTTGAAAATTTTGCCATGCATAAACATTTTCAAGATCTGTGGCCTTCAAGTTTTTTTTACAACACGTGCTGTATTTTCGCATGCTGTGATGCAAAACTAGCAATATTTCCATTACATACGGCTGAAATAGAAACAGTGCTGTCAAAAAATACAACGCCCAAAGATCTTGAAAACATTTTTGCATGGTAAAATTTTCAAAATGTGCTACAAAAGTGTCAACATTTCTAGCACTTTTTCCCAACACGAGTGAACTTGCTCTTAAGGAATGCATTTCCTGCTGTCCGTTAGTTTCAAAATTTGGTTATTTTGGTAAAAAGGGGCCTATATTGGGGACTTTTTTTTTTTTTGATAGAAGGACGCTCTTATATAAAAAGTTCCCAATTTGGAAAATCGTCCCAACAGTTCTATGCATCAGCCCAATAACAAATCAATCGATTGCAGTTGCTCAAAAAAGGTATAAGTCGTTAAGTTAATATGCATTTCAAAACGTATGAACTGCAAATAGGCTGCAATAAATGTTATCTAAGTTAAAACAAAAAACCTCAAAGCGTCCACCAACCACATCCAATTCAGTTATTGTTTGGCATAGTTGTAAAATTATATAAAAAAAAGAGGGTCTAAGAGCTACCCCATGGATAAACGAAAAAGACAGAAGTATATTTTTAAAACCTGGAATCATTAAAATTTTAATCATTCCTTCTTTCGTTAAGAGTAAAAATAAGTATTATATCCAGAAAAATCTACAATGTTTTTTTCTGAATTCATGACATTCGATTGCATGTCATTTTTCCTGGAAACTGGGCAACAACGTGTGTGCCCTTCAAGCCACCCAGCTAACAGTCTGTTAATGGACAGATTATGTCGGTGTGTGCGTGGGCGGTTTTGGTTTCTCGCAGATTTACCGAGAACGCCACACCGCAACTTAGTGTACACCCAAAGAAGAGGTTCCAAAATGTCCATGCCGATCGGAGCTCACTATTACATAACTGAATCAAAGCAATCGGAAGATTCCCTTTAATTCAACCACGGTAAATAAAAAGTTCAGATACCGGTATTTTGATAGCAACCTACTATCTTCTTACGTGAGCGATTTATATCAATCAAAAACGCTCACTGAAGAAGATAGTAAATGGCTATCGAAACACCGGTATTTCGATTGCTTTGATTCAGTATGACCAAGTAGGCTTACAACACATATTAGACTCACTATTAAGTATGTGCTGAATTTGCTCTGAAAGGTTGATGCCGGTGGTCTCAAATCGAATCATCGCCGCTGGCGTTCACATCTTATGCCAATGACGTTGGAATATCGAGAACTCATGATTGGAGTAAAGGCCGAATTTTGGGTGTAGATTTCCCGGCCATGCGAGTTCCGAGTTATTTTTCCCTTTATGAAGCTTGTTGCAGTTTGTTCATCGGCTTAGGGCTGTTGAAGTTTGCTTTTCAATTAAGTGTTTTTTTTTGCAATGTAATTCCCTACTTAAGCTTCCGTCGTCGTTGCTTACCGCCACTGGGATAGCGATTCGTGATTGGGGCCACTTCATGTCGCTGAATGGTCCCTTTCTCGTAAGTTTGCAATACACGTAATGATGTGTATAGAAATAGATCCCGAAACTGACGATATTGATGCAGTTTTATGCATTCCGTTCGTTTCGAATTCTAAATATACGGGAGCAAGTCCCTTGGAATCACACGGCTTCGAGAATGGACCGTCGCTCGTCGTTTGTGTTTTGACGTCTGGGACCAATAATAATAATAATTTGGACTGGGACAGACGAAACCTGGTTAAACAAATTGATTAGCGCAACTGCAAAACGATGAGTACATCAAGCGACCGAACTATGGAAGAACTCTACACCGTGGTCTGAGTCCCGTTCGTGTTGAGCGTTCAGAATGTAATTAAATAAAATCGGCCATATTTCACACCCGGATGACAGCAGCCGTATTGAGTGTGTGACATTTCGGACTTGCGGGACATTGAAATATGATTTAGAACCAGATGGATCGGGCTAACAGCAGTGTTTTGAAATCTAATACTTTGATTCTAGCAATTTGCTTTCGCCTGTCAAGCGGACCTGAAATATTGCGACGCTGAAAAATCCTGAAACACAAAAGCACTTGAGAAGGTTTTACAATTTTATTACCACGTCTTTGAATTTCTTATCCAGAACCAGCCTATGTTTGAATCATAAAAATACAAATCTATTTAATAACAGGTGTGGTCCTCTTAAGAAAACAAATTTAATTTTCCAATACAAAAGTTTATAATTGTAACTCAAGGTTTCAATATCTGCTTCGAGCTGACACTGCTCCCATATTCCCTGACAGGCGTCATCCAGCCTGGGTCGCGGCTTGAGGTACAGCACATTTCGAAACTTTATTGCCACCCGGAAGCGATCGATTGTGAAATGATAACAATTTCAAGTGACCGTTGACTACGCTAAACACGTGTCGGTGGAATCGGTTTCGCTTGGCGCTGAAACTGTTACTCTTTTCTTCAACCTCACCCTTCACCTTATTTGGAATGGTTTTTACTGGATGTGTCTAAGAAAAAAAGGTAAAAATAGTACCTGATTGGCCACTTTTTCACCTGACAATTCCGGGAGTGCTTTAATCTTTCCATCAATATCAATATCTCTTCCGTCCTCTTGAACGTGCAATACTGATAAAGGAGGCATTTTTTCAGTAGCAGCCATTCTGAAGGTGATGCCATCACGTCAGTAAAATTTCACAGCCGAATAAAATTTATCTTATTGTTGAACTTTTCCATGGCGACCGTAAAAAAAATTCCAAGTCCATTTTTCTTTATTTAGGCTACCAACTGGTATCTTATCCACAATTATATCCATTTTTTGGACAGTTTAAGAACAAAAAGTTTACCTTTTTCCCATTGATGTAAGATTAAAAATTGAAGGGCGGCGCCCTTAGGGCGCCCCCACAAAAATGTTAACGCAGCTGTTTTCAACTAAACGCCGATTTTAAGCGCTCCGGAAAATTGCCGGCTAAATTAAGTTATTTCGGATTCTTAGAAAGTCAAAATTTCTCACCTTTCAGCTGCTGCGGTATGAAGTTAAAAAATAAGAGCTCACAAAGCCGCTACATATGGCCAAATTCATAATTGACACTTTAGCGTAAATTGATGCCTGCAAATCTCGAGTTCATCCCGCCTAGGGTTCAGAACCTAAAGTAAATGGTTAAAAAAAAACGGGGGCAGCTTCAACGTGCCAAACCCATTAAGGGGCAGTCCAGAATTTCTTTTTATTTGTTCGGAATGATTCCGGAGATTGCGTGCTTGCTCGGCGTGCCTCCCTCCTAAATAATAACATGTGCAAAATGTGGTGGATACAAACATGAGCGGCGAGCCTGGCTTGAATTATGGCTTATTCGAATGATATAGACGCAGCACGATTAGCCCATTTAAGGGTGGAAAAT